>NC_143520.1:48757160-49044660 GCF_031878675.1 Megascapheus bottae | reverse complement strand
TCCTACTATTATTAAAAGTATGAAAAAGATGATGACCTTTATTTAATAGGAACAAGGGGAGGAGTGTGCTTGGCTGTGACTTTTAATGAATATAAGCCATAGTTGTGTGTGTGGTGGGGAGTGAGAGTTCCAGTTCTAGCTCAACATGCATTTGCCTTTGGCTACAGTATGAGCACTATACTTCTGGGCCTCAGTTTCCTTTGCTGTAAAGGACAGAAAGTGGGGTGATGCCAACTCAGAACTCATGGACAGAGTTGGCCCTATAAATAGCATGGATTGTGTGTCTCCACACAGGCACATGTAGAGTTTTGTGATTGGAGGGGAATGTGGGCAGGAAAGTGGATTTTTTTAAAAACTCAACTGTAAGGGCCAGGATTGTGGTCTAGTGGCATATTGCTTGCCTACCACTCATGAAGCCTTGGGTTCGATTCCTTGGTACCATATGCACAGAAAAAGCCAGAAGTGGTGCAGTGGCTCAAGTGGTAGAGTGCTATCCTTGAGAAAGCCCAAGGACAGTGCCCAGGCCCTGAGTTCAAGCCCCAGGACCAGCTAACAAAACAAAACAAAATATCCAAAAACTCAACTGTAGCCAAATGCAATGCCTCATGCCTGTTACCCTAGCTACTCGGGAGGTTGAGATCTGAGGATCACAGTTCAAAGACAACCCAGGACAGGAAAACCTGTGAGACTCTTACCTCCAATTAACCACCAAGATCAAGGACTATGTCCACGCCCTGAGTTCAAGCTCCAGGACCAGAAAAAAGTCTCAGTTGAAAGTAATATCAATGTGCCAAATAGCAAAAACTCAATAAAATTCTCAGATTGATGAAACGGAAGTTGAAGATGTCCTAATCAAACATGCTCATTCTGCAACCCAAGAAATGAGCAATCCCAGCAAGCGTTATACTCCAGGAGCAAGGGAAGTGATTTCTCATGTGACTTATCCACAGCTAAGGTCTTGTCTTAGATGCATTAGCCCATCAAGCGGCTTCTCCTGTCTCCAGGGGACGATAATCCCTGCAGGATTTTCCTCAGCACAGATGGGAGCCTGCAGAGATAATGGTTTTATTTCTTCCAAGTATTTCGTTTTCTATACTGAAGTTCCCACGTTCCCACAAGCTGGAACCATGTGCCTTGCAGCTGCCTCTTACCAAAGACACCTCCAGAGCCACTCCAAGCCTTTTAGATTGGAAGCAGCTTGGGGCTTATAGCGGAGGCAGAGTGCAGTGTTAGACAGAGTTCTACACCCTTCCTGTTTTGTGATTCAGAACAAGTCACTCAACAGTCTCCGCTTTGGCTTCCTCTTCTGGAAGACAGGAAGAGCTGAATGGTAGGAAAGGACTTCAAGCATTGGACCTGGCATTGTATAGATATTCAATCATCCCCCCCAACCCCATGCCTTTTTAAGTACTAGGGTTTGAACTCATGTTCTTGAGCTTGCTAGACAAATACTCTTGTAAGCACCCATCCTTTTATTTGTTAAATTTTCACACAGGGTCTCAACTTTTTGCTTGGGGCCTTTCTTAGACTGATATCCTCCTACTTCCATCTTCAGTATAACTGGATGACAAGTATAAACCACTTACTTGTTGGTTGAGATGAGGTCTTGACTTTTTGCTAAAGCAGTCCTTACACAGCAATCTTTCTGGGCTTTACCTTTTGAGCAGTTGGAATTATAGGCATGTGTCACCATGACCAGCCTTCCCCCTCTTTTTTTTAAGATACTGGCATCTGAATCAAGATTGGTAAGCAAGTGTACTAGCACTTGAACCACAACTCCAGTTCCATCCCTAACTCTTAAGGAACTACTCAATTAATAAACTGGCCATGGAAAAAACAGTTCTGGGCTTGGTCACTTGGTTGATGAAGTGTCCCTTGTTGAATGTCACTGTAGTCAAGCCATTTCTCTTCTTGAAAGGGTCCATTGGCTTCCTGAATGCAATCTGCATTCTTTAACCTGGTCAACTGGAAGCCCTCATTTCCCATAATGCTTTTCAACCAACTTTTCTACTGTCTATAAAGCCAATACAAATTTCAAGAAAGAGCAAATACAATGACTCTGACGTTGTGCCGCTGAAAAATCTTAGCATGTTCCCAAGAGACTCAGAGGCTAATTTAGAGCCATAAGATATCAAAAGAAAAAGCTACAAGAGAGCATGGAAAGGGGTGACATTGTTCAAAAGGCAATATATTCTTTATCTGACTTATGGAACCCACTGATACATCACCTTTACGATAACAACACATAAATTAAAATAGAAAGATATCAAAAGAAAAGGAGTATAGCATTATTTCTTGAAATATTGAAATACTTTAGTCAAATGACAGCCACTTTATTCCTGATTTCACCCCACATCTAGAAGGCCTAGAGAGATGCCACTATGTTAAGCCAAAACATGTATTATAGTGACTAGTTGAAGTTCCATGCTGGACAGGTACTGATGGTCATCATGAAAAAGCCACTCACAGTAGTGGTCCCTGTAACTCCTGTTTTCTCCATCTGTGTTCTGTTCTTGGTCAACAAGCATGGAGAACAATAGAAATAGACACTTTGGTTTATTTGGTGTGTGTGCATGTGCATGCATACATGTAACCAAGGGTCAGTGCCTCATGCCTGTAATTCTAGCTACTCAGGGGGTTGAGATCAGAGGATCCCATTTCAAAACCAACCCAGGACAGGAAAGTCTGTGAGACTTTCCTGTGTATGTGCATGTGTGTATGTATGAAAATGGACATGATAAGAAATGAACAGGTGTTTATTGGTGGAAGTGACAGTCTTCAAGACTTAAGATTGTGTGGATAGACTGTGCTGGCTAGCCCCATCCAGGGCTATGTGATTAAAGAAACTGTGAGACATGGAGGCTTTTCCTGTGACTTCCAGGCAGCTAGTGCCTCCATAGTGCTGAAAACCAGATGTAGATGCCATTTCTGAAAGGCCCTCCACTGCCTAATGTTGCCTGTGGAAGCATGCAGCCGGTAAACACATGCAAACAAGTCGGATAGGGATAAAGGTGAGCTCCACTAAGGAAACCCCAGCCTCATGCTTGCAGGGCTTCTTGGGAACGAGTACCCACTCCTTTTCAAATTGGCTGTATTGTAAGGAAACTCAGTTGTGAGAAACAGAGAAGCCACCACTTAAGAGGCCAAATCGTGAGGCCTTATTAGACAGTGAGAGAACTGCTGTTGGACTTTTATCTCAAAGACCAACAGCATCAAATGCAGCTAGCCCAAAGTTTACATAGGCCAAGACCACATAAGGTATGTGGAATTAAACCTAACAAACATGTTATATGTAAGCAAAGAAAAACCAGATGAGGACACTTAAACTGAATAAAGTTGTTAAATATAAGCAAAACAAATCAGATGAGGATACAATCAGGGGAAATAAAGGGCCAATCATCTAAGGGAAGTAAGTCTTTCCTGGAACTTAACAACTGAGGACACATTTATGATCCAAAAATGTCCTCTATTACCTGGAGAGTTTTTCAGAGCTGTGTGGAAAGCCCCTCTACCCAGCAAGGCATCGAGATGGCTGTGAGGACCAGGCACATTGCTTCAAGCTATATTCCTTGGACCCAGTCTCCTTACTTCAGCTCCACAGAGCAAGGAAGTAGTCCTTACTGGCTCTGTGAGTGTGTGCATGTGTGCGCGTGTGTGTGTATATGTGTGTGTGTGTGTGTGTGTGTGTGTGCGCGCGCGCGCGTGCGTGCGCTAGTCCTAGGGCTTGAACGTAGGTGCTATCCTTGAGTTTTTGTGCTCAAGGTTAGTGCTTTACCACTTCAGCTCTGGCTTTTAAGTGGTTAATTGGGGATAAAGAGTCTCACATACTTTCCTGCCTGGGCTGGCTTTGAACTGTGATCCTCAGATCTCAGCCTCCTGAGTACCTAGAATTAGAGGCATGACATACTAGACACTGGTGAGACCAGACACTGGTAAAGGAGCATGGCTTAGTTCCAGGCTTAAAGTCCATGCTGTGGACCTCCACTTTGTTCTGTAGCAGTTCTTAAAGCAAGGCCTGATGACCTGTGGGCCTCACTCTCCCCACTTGCAAGGTGTCAAGTGCTATTTTCCAGCATGAAGTCCCTGGCCTGACAGTTAGCCTCTTCCTGGGGCAGCCTGTCCAATTCTGCCCTGCTGGCACCTGACACCTTTCTTCCCAGAGGCAGGCTAGGTGTATGAGAAGCAACCCTGGTCTAGGCACATAATTGTGGTGTTCAATCAGTCATAAATGAGCCGACACTCTCCCCAACATCGTGTCTCTAGGGTGGCTTATCTTCAGGATATCAAAGCAAGGCAAGGGCCCCAGGAAAACAGCCATGACAGCAATACAACAAAGGCAGCTGGGGGCAGGAGGGAGGACACATGTCCCCACGTCCCCTTTGCCGTGGAGTGCATCTTTTCCTTGAGCCTGTCATGTTTTATCTAGCATCTTCTGCCACTCCGGCACTGAGGAAGCTTTGGAGAGGTTGCCTTGGGCCGCACCTGGTCTCTTTCCAAGCACAGAGGAGGCAAAGAGAGAAGTTTCTAGCATCCCCAACACAGCTGGGTTGTTTTATTTCATCTCTTAGCATGCTTTTCTTGCTGTCGGCTGGCCAGCAAAATGTTTAATCTCACAGAAAAACCACCCAGAGCAGTTCTTTCTTTCCTGGCTAGGAGAACACATCACCATGCAAATTCATTTGGCCCCAGGGCCTTTAAGCATGAAAGGCATTCAGTAGGTGGTGTGAGTCAATTTCCATCCTGTTTTTGGACAGTGATGTAACCACTGCTTGTCAGTTTCCCCATCAATGCAGCCTGATCAGCCACAGCTGGAACAAGAGATTGACAAGTGAGTCCAGTGCCCAGCCCAGCTTCCACCCTGCAGTCCAGCCTGGGGCCATGGGGACACTCACTGTCTTTCTGCACATTCTCACATACTCATACCTCTCTCAGTGAGCTCCTGCTTTCCTGCATTTCCTGCAGTGTGAGTTCTGACAGCTCAGCAGACAGGTGTCAGGCTCACAGTCATTCCTGATTGCACTAAGGCACCTGGCTGTGCTGAGCTCCCCCCAACCCTCTCTCCCTCCCTCCCTTCTTTTCTCCTTCTCTCTTAAACCCAAAATACAGGGACCCTGCTGCCTGTTGTGTCCAAATGGCACACCCTCCACACCCTCTTGCCTCACTCATTGGACTTCGAGACACTTTTATTCACTGTGGTATCTGCACCACACCAAACATCTGGTAGGAAAAAGGCATCAGGAATTTAAAATGTTTATTCTGCACGGTAACTTCCAAAATCAAATCAGGGAAACTTGACATCTTTACTCAATTGCTTGGTGGCATGCAGGCTCAAGCCAACATATAATCTCATAAAGACGGTCTCTTCTTTTCCTCTCTGATCCATGAAACATGTTCACCCACCCGTTCAGAAACATTTTTTTTCTTTTCCTCAAGCTGGGGGCACTTGTTCAACCAGTACCTGGGGCTCTGATCAAATGTGGTTAGGGGTTTCATATATGTATCTTCCTTCTATGGCCTTTGTAGTTGTCTTTCCTGGCCCACCAGGTTCTGTCAATCCCATCTTTCCATTCCTAACTCATTCACTTGTCTACTTGAGATTATCCTATGATGTTGCCCATAAATCAGATGGGTTCTCCTGCTCCATAGCTGTTTCCAAGTAGGTATAGCAGGAAAATTGCCATGAATGGAACACAGGAGGATCAGTTTCATTTAAAAGATGAAACTTCCATACTTAAAAATTAATCTGGGCCAGGCGTGGTGGCTCACACCGGTAATCCTAGCCACTCAGGTGACTGAGATCTAATGATCGAGGTTCAAAGCCAGCCCGGGCACTAAAGTCTGTGAGACTCTTATCTGTAACCACTAGAAAACTGGAAGTGGCTCTGTGGGTCAAGGGGTAGGGTGATAGTTTGAGCTGAAGAGCTCAGGGACAGTGCCTAGGTCCAGAGTTCAAGCCCCACAACTGACAAGACAAAAAAAAAAAAAGAATAAATCTATATCTTAGCTATGGTAACCATTGCTGCAATGAACATAGTTGTTCTGGTAGCTTTAGTGTGTGGCCTTGTTTGTGGTCATTTGGGTGAATGCTCAGGAGTGGTATTGCTCAATCATAGGGGAGCTCTATGTTTAGTCTTTTGAGGAATTGCCATACTGCTTTCCGAAGCAGTTGAACATGTTTACACTCCCACCAGCAGTGTAGTAGCATTCCCTTTTGGCCACATCCCAGCCAGCATCTGTTGTTACTAGATTTCTAAGAAGTTCTTACTATTTCCTGTTTGCTGTTATTTCTATTTATTTTCTGTTTTATTCTTCTGTACCTTTGGTCTTATATGTAAGTTGATCTGGTCCATAGAAGGGAAAGGGAATCACAGAAACAGCAGGACAAAGGATAAACTAATGCAACAATGATACTCACTAGACAATATGTTGGAAATAACTTTACAACTTGGGGAGAGAGGAGTAGGGCAGGGTAAGCAGAAGAAAATGTGGGAGGGGTAACGGTGTGCTGAAAGAACCTTACCTTACTTATGTAACTGTAGCCCTCTGTTCACCTTTACAATAAAAAAAAAAGTTTGGGCTAAGCATTGCTCTGGTATTTATAAAGTGCTAAACCAAAAACCCATTACACCGGGCTCCAGTGGCTCACACCTGTAATCCTATCTACTCAGGAGGCCGAGATAGGAGGCTCATGTTGTCTGCCAGCTGGGGCAGACAAATCCAAGAGACGTTCATCTCTTATTAACTGGCAGAATGCCAGAAGTGGAAGCATGGCTCAAGTGGCAGAGCACCAGCCAACCAAAAGTACAACTTCCTGTGTACAAGCCCCAGTCCTGGCACAGGAAAAAAAATAATCAGTTATTTGAGTTAAACATAAGAAAAACATAATTTCCTTTCATCTCTCCACATTTTGTTTTTAATTCTTTGCGAACACCAGGCTCTCAGGGAAATTCTGAGTACAACACAACATCTAAAGAAGCTCAGAGGCTGGCTCCCCGCTAACAAATTCAAACATCTAAGTGTGTCCAGTCCAGGGAGAGACATTGCAGGGAACCTCAGGGTGCTGATACAGGAGTGTGCAGACAATAGGAATTGGCTTGAAAGGAGCACTTGTCAGCCTAGCCTAGAAACCCAGTGCCAATGGTACTGACTCCTTCAGTAAGGCTCTTTTCTGAAGCACAGCTTCACCACAGCACGAGATCCCATTCCCTGACCAGGCTCTCTTCTGTCTCCTCTAGCTATTTCAGAGCATTCCTGCCTCCTTTGTCTCTGCTCTGACTACTGCTTCTCTCCATCTCTCTCCGCCAGTATGAATTGTGCCTGTCTTTCAGAGACAGCTGGCTTCGTGGGCATAGAACCTGTGCAGCCCCACCAGAAAGGTCCTGAGCTTGCTGTTGCCCACTTTGCTTTGCCATTGTGTGTGTGTGTGTGTGTGTGTGTGTGTGTGTGTGTGTGTGTGTGTGTGTGTGTGTGTTGGTACTAGTATTCTACGGTTTGAGCCACAGCTCCATCTCTGGCTTTTTAAAAAATGGTTAATTAAAGATAAACGTCTCTCAGATTTGTCTGCTCAGGCTGGCTCTGAACCTTGATACTCAGATCTCAGCCTCCTAGCTAGCTAAGATTACTGACAGGAGCTACCAGGACCCACCTTTATTCCTGAACATTTTATCTCTGCTCTTGAGCTTTGCAAGCGAAGTCTCATGAGACAATCGAGCTAGCAAGCAAACAGGTGACATTTGGGATGTCCTGAGCACAGAGTTCTGGGAGCTCACAGAGTTCTGGGAGAAGTAGATGACACTGTGAGCCACAAGAGTAGTGTATTGCACCCCCAATCATGTGACAGTTCCACATTTTCCATTTGACACAGAACCCACTCCCAAAGCTGAAAGGCCACAACAGGCTGAGAAACAAACGACTGTAGGATCCCATCGCATCCTTTCTTGCTTGTGTAATGTCCCTGGATTACCAACCACTTATGCTGGAAATGATGACAAAGGAGGAAGGGGAGAGATGGGAGACCTGCGGTTCCTTTTCCTTTGCGTCTTTCCTTTCCCATCAGTGAGCTCAGGGCAGACGGCGTGTGCCACGTGACACAGAACACCCACAGGTCACTGGTGTTCTGTCTCCATGGCTCTGTGAAGAACAATAGCTCTGAAATAGAAATAATGTATTGCAATGGCTTTGGAGATGAGTTAAAGAATCTTTTTGTAAATCTGATTTTATTATCAGAGTGATGCATAGAGGGGTTACAGTTACATTTGTAAGATAGTGAGTGCATTACTTCTTGAACATTGTTACCCTTGCCCATGTTTTTCTAACACTTTTCCTCCCCCACCCCTCCCAAACTGTAGAGTATATTTCCAATATATTGTCTTGTGAATATTGCTGTTACACTGGAGATGAGTTAAATATTCTTATAGTTATATTTAACATCTCCATTGTACAAGATAAACACTGAACAAGAAAACTCATGCTAAGAATTTAAATTTCTACTTTTTTTGACCTAGAATGGCATGGAGTAACAAAAGAAAAATGACAAGTTGAATGACTAGAAGAGGAACTATGTTTATTTATATGTATAGATGTATATACACTTATACACACTTTTCCTGCTCATTAAGCAGGGATTTATACTCTTACTTTGCACTGGACCTCAAAAATTACATAAACTAAGGCTGAGTGTGAAGCTCAGTGCTAGAGCACTTTTCTAGTATTCTTATTCTTAGGGCCTTGGGTTCCAATCACTCCTCTGCCCCCCGAAAAAACAGTAGTCAATGCTGCCTATAAAATGCGTTCAGTGTCTTCCCTGAATGGTGACTGGAAAGGTGGGCAAATGTTGTAATATTCAATGTATATAAGTAAATCAAAGCGATGGATGAGGTTGGAACAGATGGGGAGAAAGATAAAGAGGGGCATCGATCAAGGTGAATTGCCCCCATTAACCGATATGCCCACTTGAAACTCCTTTGTACAAGTTAAAGATAATTTAAAAATTCATTGAAAAAAGTGTCTTCCCCACTTCACATCACCTCACCCTCTAGCACTGACTTTGCTCTGAACACTTAGAACTCTCAAGGTTATGCCAGTGGCCACGACTTTCCATCACTGAGCACTTCTCATCCTCTGTCACTATCTCTTAGGTGACCTGTCTAGCTCACAGGGTTGCTGAGAGGCATCCCTGGACTTCTCAACTGGGTCTTTGATAGCTGGAAGATGTTGTAGTGAGGTTTACTTTGTACCATGCTCAGTAGGTGCTCAATAAATGCTGTGGAAGGTGAAAGACCAGGTCATGTACCTTAGAATCTTTGTCCTGGTGCAAGTACTTGAGCACTGAATATGGAGTTGAATGATCATTTACTGGTACAGATTTATTTTTAATGTTCTGCCAGGAAACCTTCCTCACAGATGGCATGAGGCACGATCCAGCTCTTCCTCTGGTCCTAGAGATTCAACACTGATGATGACTAGGGCTGGGAGATGCAGGATATCAGTCCTAGAATGGATTTGAGACCATTTCTCTCCTTTTAATAATGAAGAAGTAGAGCTAGGAAGAAAATAGGAAGAGTGAGTGAAAGAAACACTCTTGCCTCCATCCATTTCTGCCCTCTTCCCTCGCAACTGCTCCATGTGGTCTAGGGAATTCACTCCACCCTGACCTGGAGGTGGGGTTATGTCCCAAGCTAAGCCAATCAGCACATTCCATTCTTGAAATGGTGACTGATTTGGGGCTAAGCTAGCCTAATCAGTGTGGCTTCTGTTAGGAGTAAGAAGAAGCAGTCTCTCAGTCTCACTCCCTTTCTCTCTGTGTGTCTCTGTCTCTGTCTCTCTCTCTCTGTCTCTGTCTCTCTCTCTCTCTGTCTCTCTCTGTCTCTCTCTCTCTCTCTCTCTCTCTCTCTCTGTCTCTCTCTCTCTCTCTCTCTCTCTCTCTCTCTCTCTCTCTCTCTCTCTCTCTCTCTCTCTCCCTCTCTCTCTCTCTCTTTCTCTTTCTCTCTCAGGATGGTATTAAAGATCATAGTGATTGATAGGTAGGTGCTATACTACTTGAGCAATGCTTCCATTCCCTTTTGCATTGGTTATTTTCTAGGCAGGGTCTTGTTTATGCCCAAGCCAGCCTGGGTTGAGATTCTCCTACTTGTGCTTCCTGGAGTGATGGGAGAATGACAGGCATAGCCCACCATGCCAGCCACTGCTTAAGATGGAGTCTCATGCTTGAACTCAAGGTTTGATCACTGTTCCTAAACTTTTCAGCTCTATGTTAATGCTCTACCACTTATGCCACAGCTCTGCTTTTGTCTTTTATGGCATCTAATCGGAGATAAGAGTCTCATGGATTTTCCTGATTGGAGTGGCATTCAAGAAATGAAATAAGTCTTAAGAAAGTGAAGGATTCCCATTCCTTCCATTGTTTTACAGTGATTACTTATAACTGAAGTTCTTTTTTGTTTTGCAAATAAAAACAAGAGGTGTGATTGTTGTTCTTAATGTACTATGTTAGTTCTCTTCTCTTTTATTGCCCTATTATTACTGCATCTGACTTTGTTACCTGGTATATCGTATATGCATTTATTTGATTATTTGAAATAGGAAATTGAAGGGGGGAAAACAAGATGATTGGGAGGGGTTGGGGGAAGGAAAATGGGGACAAAAAACATGAGAAGGGTTATCAGTGTGTGAGAAGTAATACACCTACTATCTGGTGAATGTAACTGTAACCCCTCTATACATTACAATAAACAAATAAATAATAAAAAAAGATGGAGACTCATTTACAACTCTATAGACAGAATGTTTTATTACATAGATTAATATGTATCTATGACATATAAACCCTCAGCCTCATTTTAATTATGTTCTAAAACCTAAGTGCCAGTGATTGTATATAGAGATTCCCTTCTTGAATACTTGTTTGTTAAATACATCATTTGAAATATGGTGTAAAAATCAATGCTAATAAATTCTTTAATAAAAATAAAGATGGAATCTCACAAACTTTTTGTGCTAGGGTTGGTCTTAGAGATGGTCATTCCCCATCTCTACCTCCTGAATAGCTAGCATTACAGGCTTGAATCATTACTAGCCTTCTTTTTTGAGGTAAGTTCTCACTGTAGAGTACAAATTGGCCTAGAACTATGTAACCCAAGCTGGTCGCAAACTCATGGTCTTTCTGCCTCAGTCTCCCACAGTGCTGAAATTGAGGGTAACTATGACCATACTTGACCCTCTCTTTCTTAAGCAGGGGTTTGAGGACATGTGAACTGGGATGGCTGCAGGCATTTCTGATGTCCTGAGGGACACAGTGAGGTACAAGCTGGTAAACAGGAAGAAGCTGTAAACAGGCAAAGGGAATGGCATCAGGGCCCAGTGTCATTGCCAATCATTAGACCAATCTCTACCTAAAGTCTTCATGGCTACAGCAGTTTTCATTTTGGGGAACTAGCAACTTCTCTTCCTGAAAGATGCTGTTGGGAAATTCTGATTTTTTGCTCTGTAGATATGTGTTCAGCAACATTGAGGAGACACAGGACACAGGCTCCTGACTTCCACCCAGTGACCATTGCAGAAACCCCATCTGAGCTTACGTTTATTATTATAAATAATAATAGAGATGGTGGTAGTTCATTGATGGAGCTTAGCAAATGTAACAGAGATGACACATTATTAATATTTTGTGAATGAGCAAGGATTCAAAGTTCTCTTCTATCTGGGGTAGCTAAGCAGGTTGGTGGAAGATGTGACATGTCATAGAGTGTAAGGAATCAAGGGATGCTGTGTGCCACTCATCTGGACTACCATTCACCTGCTCTGGTATCAGGCTTCCAGTTCTGCACACCACTGAAATTGTGTCCATCTAGCAGCATGCCTGCCATGATAGCACCCTGTCAATGGGGCTAAAGGTTTCTTGAAAGCAGCAGGAGAGAGTGGGGTGGCCTGTTCACTGTGGTATGATAGCTCACAGGTCTTGGCTCCCTCCTCCCTACTTCAGTGAACACAGTGTGGAGGAGAAAAGGGACCTCCAGTTCCTGAAGAGGTAGAAGTTAAGGAACCAGGACATCCAGGTCTTTGGGGTCTGGGCAGACCAGCTGGTGACACACCCAGAGTGGGCAGATATAGGACACAAACCTGTGGCCACACTCGCATTGACCTGAGCCACTGAATCTCCAAATCCAGCAGCCTTTGCAGTCTTCATGTGCTTGAGTCATCCTATGTCCGTGTACTTTGAACAGCTAGGACAACAAGGGTAGGGGGAAGGTGGGAAAAGAGGAGTCTAGAATGTGAATCTGCTTCCACAAGGTGATGACATGGTGTGTGCCTGTGTGTCTATGTGTGTCTGTGTCGTCTTCAGACCTCTGTTGATCTGGCCAGAGGAGACAATTAGGGAGGAAGGCAAACCTGGGGGGAGGTCAAATCTAAGCTATCTGTACTAGTCGCCCACCAGGAATGATTGTGGGTACCAGATAAACAGGAAAGGCCTTAGAAAGTGGCAGAGCCCATTCAAGAAAGAGCAGAGGCAGAGGAGGAGGAAGAAGGACGTACACACACACACACTCACACACACACCCCTCCCTCTCCAGCCACTCCTGTGGAAATTCCTGCTGGGCCTCGAATTCAGTATAGTAGACTGAAGGGTCCCTGGTGAGGCTGATAGAAGGGGGTCTGAAAGTAGGGAGCTTGCAGAGCTGAAAGCCCTGTGCCAGGGCCTGGACTTGGTGACAGGAAGGCTGGCAGGGAGGAAACAGCAGAGGGAAGCCTCCAGAACCTGGGATTGGAGGCTGGAGGCAGAAGGCAATGTCTCAGTAGGGTCTTATCTACTTGTTTCTTTTCTTTTTTTGGTTGGTCGTGGGACTTGAACTCTGGGCCTGGGAGCTCTTCAGTTCAAGGCTACCATCCTATCCTTTGAGCCATAGCTCCACTTCTGGTTTTCTGGTGGTCAATTGGAAATAAGAGTCACATGGACTTTTGTGCCTGGGCCGGCTTTGAATTTTGATCCTCAGATCTCAGCCCCCTGAACAGCTGGAACTACAAGTGTGAGCCACTGGCGCCCACCCCTTCCCTGATTTTTAAACTAGTCCCAGTCAGGTGAGTTACACTTTCTTGGCCCCCATTTCCTCTTCTGTGAAATGAGTATGCAAAATCCAGTAAGCGTATTCTAGATACTCATTGGGATCATGGTGGCCTGGCATAGAGAAGCACTCTTCCCGCAAGGCTCCCTGACCCCTCACTCAGCTTCCTGTATACCCTTCTGGTTTCTTGACACTTGCAACCTTTCTTCTCCCCTGCACTGCCTGTCTGGCACTGAGTGGAGCAGCACTAGAGGGTAAATCAAGCCCACATGTCTATCAGCAGGCACTAAATTTCTGGAGGACATTCCTGACTGCAGCAGTCATGCCCCAGCCGAACCATCAGGACAGGCTCCTGGGTCCATTTCAGGCTTAAAGAGCCAGCTCCTGCTCTCCAGCCAGCAGGGTGGGGCAGCATGTTGGTACTCAGGGACCACAAGCCTGGCCTCTGTAGGCATCTTGCCATACAATAGAACACCAGAATTTGTATTTGTTGTCCAGCCTCTTCCCAGACTTCCCACCAGGTCCCTTGCTTAGCATCATTCTCCCATATTTACTCTACTTCAGCGAGACCAATACGTTTAGGTGCCACAAATAAATGAGATCATGCAGTAGTATTTTGTAAGCCTTACTTATTTTACTTAATGTCTCCCAGGCTCATCCATAAACGTCTCACTTTGGGTTACTGTTTCAGAACCACATGGACGTCATGGTAATGCAGATGAGGTGTAGATTTGCAGAAGCTTTGGGGCAGAACAGATACCATGTTATTTGTTTGTTTGTCTCTGTGCAGGTACTTGGGCTTGAATTCCGAGTCCGAGCACTGTTCTTTAGCTCTTTTGCTCACGGCTGACACTCTACTACTTGAGCCACAGTTATACATCTGGCTTTTTGTTGGTTAATTAGACATAAGAATCTTATTGGCTTTCCTGCCTAGGCTAGCTTTGAACTTCAGTCCTTACCTCCCATACTCCTGAGTAGCTAGGATCACAGGTATAAGCCACTGGCTCCTAGCAGATAGTATGTCCTTTGCCTTTAGCTGCTCCCCTCCAATGACTCACCGCTCCGCCCAGAAATGCAGCTTTTCCAGCCATGGCCTTTGGTTAGTGGTAGATGGGAGCCAATGTGCGAATGCATCCCTTTTATTTCTCCCCCAGTCTTTTGTTTGTTTTTCTGGTCCTGGGGCTTGAACTCAGAGCCTGGGTGCTGTCCCTGACCTTCTGCTCAAGGCTAGTGCTCTACCACTTGAGCCACATTTCCACTTTCAGCCTTTTCTGAGTAGTTTATAGAGATGAGAGTCTCACAGATTTTCCTGCCCAGGCTGGCTCCAAACCCTTATCATCAGATCTCAGTCTCCTGCCTAGCTAGGACTACAGGCATGAGCCACCAGTACCCGGCTTGATCCATACTTTTTAGGCCACGTTGGATGAAGTACTAGAGGCTACTTCAATGCACATTTCAACAAGACTTTCTGGATTGAGTCCCCCACCCCCATTTCTCTCTCCAGGTCCCCCACTCTAATCCTTGGTTATAGTTTCCAGATGAACCACTTAAATGGCTCTGCTCCTCATCATGCTTATTTTGAGATGAATTATTAATTTGCTTTTGCACATTTTGATTCTATAGGATTAGTAGTGCACATTGTTTTCACATTCGACTTACTTTGATAACTAAAATATAAAGGAGCTAGCCACCAATGCCTGTAATCCTAGCTATTCAGGAGGCTGAGATCTGAGTATCCTAGTTCAAAACCACCCATGGGCAGAAAGGTCTGTGAAACTCTTATCTCCAATTAACCACAAAAAGCTAGAAGTGGAGCTGTGGCTCAAGTGGTAAAATAGTAACCTTGAGCAAAAAAGTTCAAGGACAGTACCCAGGCCTTGAGTTTAGGATTGGTACTACACACACACACACAAACACACACACAGAAAGGAAAAAGGAAGGAAAGAAAAGAAAAGAAAAGAAAAAAGGAGGAAAGTGATAACAGAAAAGTCTGCTACCATTATCAATAAATTGGATTAAACTTTCACTGATCTTCTAAAAGTGTAGTCTAGGAAAGTGACCTAATTTTACTTTTTGTTGTTGTTCTGGTAGTGGGGCTTAAACTCAAGGCCTGGGTGCTGTCCCTTAGCTTTTTTTGCCCAAGGTTGGTACTTTACCACTTGAACTACAACTCTGTTTCTGGCTTTTTGCTGGATTAACTGGAGATTAAGAGTTTCTCTTATCTCTGTCTGTTAGCTTTGACCCACAATCCTTACATCTCAGCCTTTTGAGCAGCTGGAATTACAGTGTGAACCCACTGGTGCTCAGCTACTAATCTTTATGCTGGAAATAATTTTAGATTTACAAGAGAACTATAAAGGGATTACAGAGTACTCAAGAAAGTAACTGACTATTTTTTTACGTTTTTTTCTTTTTCTGGTTTGCACTGTCATGTATTCCCTATGTGAGCAGAAGGCCTCACCCACATGGCCCAGGCATTAACCATAGCTAGCTCAGGTTAACCCCTGTGCCCTGCCATCAACTAGTCCAGAATTTGCACATACTTCCTTCCAGCCATGAGAGCAAGCAGAAGTGTATTAGGTGACTTCAGGATTCCTTTGATCCTGAAAGGAAGACTGGCTATTCTTCTTCTAGTCATGAACGTATCCGAGTGCGATTCCTGAAACAGTTGCTGTATTGTGTACCCCAATCGCAAGGCTCAGGAGCAAGAGATCTCACTCATGGAGGAAATGGTGTCTGTGACATTGCCTTTGGCTTTGTAAGGTAGCACATCCCTTCATGTTTAAGCCAACTTGTGTTTTCTGCTCCTCCCTAACAACTCCAATTGTACCCCATACTGCAAGTCTCATCTGAACGGTGACCCCATACTGCAAGTCTCATCTGAATGGTGGTCAGACAGCATCCTACACATCTGTTTTCATTGATTTAACTAAACTCTGCTAAAAGTCTGTTTTATATTTCCAACTGTGTTAGGTTAAGCATCCTTGTGTACAAAGCTTAGTCTATATTTCAGATCTCCTATGTGGAACTACTGGATTAGAATACAGCAACATTTCATGCTTCTTGAAACCTGTGATCTAAATGCCAACAGGATCACACTCCACCAATCAGACATACAAGTGCTAACTTCATTAGCAGCAGCAGTACTGAGCTTTCCCATTTAAAAAAAAAAAAAACATATTCAGCACCTACACTCCACAGCTGTTACCATCATGACCAAGAGAAAGGCTGGCAGTGATGCTAAAGGAGAGAAAGCTAGAGAGGAAGATCCAGCTGCAGAGAAGATCCGAAAGACTCCCTGCTATACCTCCTCCTCCAAAGCCAGAGCCTAAGTCCCAAAGGGCCCAAAAGAAGTGAAAGGGGCTAGAAGTATGGCCTAGTGGCAGAGTGCTTGCCTAGCATGCATGAAGCCCTGGCTTAGATTCCTTGGTACCACATACAAAGAAAAATCTGGAAATAGTGCTGTGGTTCAAATGGTAGAATGCTAGCCTTGAAAAAACCCAAGGTCTGTGCCCAGGCCCTGAGTTCAAGCCCCAGGACTGGCAAGAAAAAAAGAATAGGTGGGGGGGGGGATAGAGGGCACCCAAAGAGAAAAAGGGAATGCTGATGCAAGGATGGAAAGAAAACTGCAGAAAATGGAAATGCTGAAAATATTAGGTACAGAGAGCTGATGATACTGGAAATGCTAAGTGACATGTACCTATTTGTTTCATAACTGTGTGGTTCTATATCAAAGTACTACTTTTTAATCAAGTTTTATTAAAAAGGCAGAATCTAGTCAGACACTTGTGGCCCATACCTGCCAACATAGCTGCCCAGAAGACTAAGAGCTGAGGATTGTAGTTAGTTCAAAGCCAGCCTAGGTAGGGAAGTCTATGAGACTCTTCCTTCTATTAACCAGCAAAAAGCCAGCAGTGGAGGTATGGCTCAAGTGGTAAAGTGATAGCCTTGGACCCAGAAGGTCAGGGACAGTGCCCAAGCCCCAAGTTCAAGCCCCAGCACTGATACACACACACACACACACACACACACACACACACACACACACACATCAGTTTTCTCCAAATTTACCGTGTGTGTGTGTGTGTGTGTGTGTGTGTGTGTGTGTGTAGGGGTTGAACCCAGGGCAGTTGCCATTGTATACCCCCTCCCAACCCAGGAATTTTTGTTTTATTTGATTTTTGAATAGGGGCTTGCATGTATGCCAGGGATCATCTAGACTATAATCGTATTAATGTTTTCCTCATAACTGGGATCACAGGCTTTTGTGACTTGGCACAGATTTTCACTGGTTGGGAGAGGAGTCTGCAGAACTTTTTGCCTGGGTTAGCCTCAAACCTTAATCTTCCTAATTTCAGCCTCCTACATAGAATAGCTATGAGCTGCCATGCTTGGCTTGTTTTTCTTCTTTCTCTTTCTTTCCTTTTAAACCTGTGTTGTTAGGACACAGAACACTTCACTATTGCTTTAGGGAGAGGAGCATGTGCCACTAATAGAGTGCCTCCGAAGCTGGATCAATATGGGGGGAAACACCTTTCTTTCCAGACCTTAGAGATTTCCCCTCAGCTCCTTGGAGCAATATTCCTCAGGGTTGACACACATGCCACGTGGGCACACACACCTGTGGTATGGAGAGCCTCAAATGAAATTCTCTGTTTGACCTCTAACAGTGCTTTTGCCATTCTGTCAATCAACATAGACCCTGAAGTGACATCACTGGGAAGGGATTTTTTTTTTCCTAGACTGTGAATCTGCAGGTTGATAGTTCTATCATTTTCAGCTCATTTCCTGAAAGTCAGGGACAGCTCAGGAAAAGTTGTTAAACGGCACCTTTTTCTTTTTTCTCTTTTTGCCAGTCCAAGCCTGAGCACTGAGTCAGGGCCTGAGCACTGTCCTTGGGCTTTCTTGAGGCTAGGGCTCTATCACTTGAACCACAGCACCACTTCCAGCTCTTTCTATGTATGCAGTACAAAGGAATCCAACCCAGGTCTTTGTGCATGCTAGGCAAGCACTCTTACCACTAGGCCAAACTCCCAGCTCCCTAAACAATGTCTTAATGTGACTTCAATCTAAATTTCCCCTGGTCAAAGCTTCAAATGGGGAGTTCAATCCAGTGCTGTTGGCTCACACCTGTAATCCTAGCTACTCAGGAGGATGACAACTGAGGACTGTGGTTCAAAACCAGCCTGGGCAGACAAGTCCATGAGATTTTCTTCAATTAATCAGAAAAAAGCTGGAAGTGTGTGACTCAAGTGATAGAGCACCAGCTTTGAGAGAAAAAGCCGAGCAAAATGCAATGCCCTGAGTTTAAGCCAGCACTGACATAAAAAAGAAAAAGTTGTTCTCACATATGTGGAAACGGAAGGAGTTGACCTCATTAAAACTAAAAAACAGAAGAGTGAAAACTGGAAGCTGGGAAAGGTGGGGGAAAAGTGACAGAAAGAATGGGTAGCAGGCACAGAAAAATGCCATTGGGTAAGATGAACAGCTTTCAACCTGGTGCCAGTGGTTCACGCCTGTAATTCAAGCTACCAAAAAAGGATCTCAGTTTGGAGACAGTCTGGGCAGAAAAGTCCACAAGACTGTGTCTGCAAAGTAAGGAGCACAAAGCTGGGCTGGACACATGGTTCAAGTGGTAGAAAACCAGGCAAGGAAGTGTGAAGCCCTTATTCCAAAATCTTGTACCACTATCACTAAAAAAGGGACTCCTTTCCAAAATTCTGTAGCATCGTAGTCAATTAATTAAATATTTCAAAATAGCTCATAGAAAGGATTTTGAACTATTCCCAACATAAAGAAATGATAAATACTTGAAGTAATAGATATGCCAATTAGCCTGCTCTAATAATTACACATCATATACTTGTATTGAAATGTCACACTGTATCCTGTGTGCACAATTATTATGTGTCAATTAAAAATGAAAGATCACTACTTCTTTGATAATTAAGAAACAAAAGAGTGGTTTCTTTAATTACAGATGAACCTGGTTATGCCTCTTTTCTGACAACACGTTAATGGCCTCTTTTTGTGGATTATTATTGTTTCTTGAAGATTCAGAGGGAGAAAACTTAGGTCTTAATAGGCGCTGGCTCTTGATTGAGGGCCAACCCACCATCTCCCTTTCTTCCCAGTGACTCTACACTGTCTTAGTTCTCCTTCTATCATTTTACCAAGGCTGAGTCTACCACCAGAAGCAGAGAGCTGAAAGTTTCTTGGTGTTGCTGCCCTTTCCCATAGATAGGCAGCGCTGTCTGTAGGACTGCGGAAACAGGGCTCCAAGGCAATTCCCTTTTGCAATTATTGTTAGCCATGATACATGGCTACAGGAAGGAAAATGACTACTCATATTCCATCTACTTGTCCTCTCCTACAGAGCACCATTCAGCTAGCTGCAAACCTGCTGGGTCAGCAATTGCAGGTCTGGTCCAGGATCCTGTCTGTTGGAGCAGGAAAGGACTTGTTCCCACTGAGGAACTCCCATCTTCACTTAGTGCAACCTCCATGGCATGGAGTGGAAGAACGAAGAGGAGAGCAGAACCTCAGAGGCAAGTAGATTCGGCAAGGATATCTTCATCTATTCTGGCTGCTAAATGAGCATCATGGACTATTAGCTTCTGTTATGCTTTTAATAGGAATTGTCTCCCCCTCTGCTCCCTTTCCTACCCCACCCACCCAGAAAAGCAGAAAAGGAAAGATCACAAGCGGAAGGCTTGGTCCCCAGCTGCTGGCACTATTGAAAGGTTATTGGATCACAAGTGCTAATTTCATTAGTGTGGCTAATCCACTGATGAGTTCATACTAAGTGGGAGAGAGAGCCTGGTTGTAGGAGACAGGTCTCTGGGGCTTGCCTTTGAAGAAAGTTTCTTGAGGCCGGGAGTGTGGCCTAGTGGTAGGGTGCTTATCTAGCATGCACTAAGTCCTGGGTTTGATTCCTTGGTATCACATACACAGAAAAAGGGAGAAGTGCTGTTATGACTCAAGTGGTAGAAGTCTAGCCTTGAGAAAGCTCAAGAACAGTACCCAGGCCCCGAGTTCAAACCCCAGAACATCTGAGAGAGCCCTAGCTGTGATGTAGTTTTGAGACTTCCACCCCAGCCAGCAGCTTGTCCCTGACCTCTTCCTGTCTTTCTCAGCTTTCTGCCCATCATGAAGAAAGCACCCACTTCTTTCTATTGTCTGAATATTCTACATCACTCTGGCTAGTTCAACAGAGCCAAGTGGTCATGGACTAAAACTTCTCAAAGCAAGCCACAATGGCCTGTCTTTTAAGTTTTTTTTTTAATCAGGTATTTTGTTATAGCAATAGAAAGCTTAGGATCTGGTGAGGGCTGGCTTTCCAATTCAGAGACCACATCTTCTTGCAGCATCTGGATACACAGCAGGGTGAGGAAAGGATGGGGAGCTCTTGGATGAGGGTATATTTTCATTCTTGAAGGCCCTACTCTCATGACCTGGTCACTTCTCAGAGGCCCTCAGGCTACACTTTGCAAAGCTCTTTGGTGCACAACTTTTGAACTCAGACAGCCCAGCCTCTGCCACAGGGCAACCTTGAACCGGTAATCCACTCTGCCAAGTTCTGGCTTGTTGATCTAGCATGGTAGCACTGTGTCAGCATTGCTCTACTGTCTTTGTGAGTCCCTACACTCTGTCATCCCTTCCATGAGGCAAGGACAGTGGCCAACTTGTACACCCTTGAACATATCATATATTAGAATCCCAGGGGACAAAAAAGATGTTTCTTCAAATAGTGGCTAGGCCTAGGACACAGCAGGCACTCAGGAAGGGAAGTCCTTCCCTCCCTTCCTATGAAAGCCTGTTTGGGACTATTATATGCAGGAAAGCACTTAGGAGCAGTCAAGGTTAACATGCACATGATGAGTGTAATTAATCATAGAAGATGTTAAGAATGTCTGGGTTCTGTGATAGCCTGGGCCTCTGTTAGCTGGAGACATGCGGGGTCCTGCACCAGATAATAATAGCACTGCTCTATTGTTATTGTCACATTGCCACCATGGTGGGATCCACTGATTGCTGAGTGCACGGCAAGGCACTCCAGAGCTGTCCCCCTGCTCAGCCTCCCAGCCATCCGTACCAGGGAGGTGAGAAATCTATCCCATCCGCAGTCCATCTGCTTGAGGGCAGAGGCAAAGCCATCCGCCAGGAGCCATCGTGGTGGGGAGCTGTGTTTAGGGTACCAGTCTAGCTTTCCCTCGAGTGTAACCAGGTCTCTTCTGGGAAATAGTTCCAGTAACTACGGCCATTGCTGGCTACTCTCCAGGCTGCCATGGATCAAATCAAAAGTCATGTCCTTGTGGGACAACTACGGCTATAGGCCATGTCTACCAAGGTAAATGGCTACAGCTGAAGAGAACTGGTAAACCGGAAGAAACGATATATTAGGTGGACAGATGCTTATTGCATCAAAGTCTGAGCAGATATTAGGAGCTAAGTAAGAAAAATTGCCTTCCTGTGGCAGAGTGTGTGTGTGTGTGTGTGTGTGTGTGTGTGTGTGTGTGTGTGTGTGTGTGTGTGCTGAAGATGGAGGTGTTCATACGTGTGTGTGCACTATAGTATATAAGTATATGTGTGAGGTTGTATACACTGAAGGAAGGACTGTGTGTATGTCAACGAAGACGGTGTGTGTATGTGTGTACTCATGTGCATGTACTTGGGTGTGTGTGCACATGCAGGCTGGGAGAGGACCCCCAGAAACAGTGAACACCCCAGTACAGCTCTGTAAGAGGACCACAGTGATCTTACTTGATAGATTTTACTTGATAGAACGTTTTGATTTCTTGCATGTTTCATCTCTCATTGTTTGGCATTTCAATTCTCTCTGTCTCCAGCAACTAAAATGCTGAGATGTAAGCATGGGGGGTTGGAACACCGGGGTTTCAAGGGGACCCCACTGATGACTCCCTGTGTTTCAACATCCGGGCGGGAGTACTCCAGGCTGGTAGACTGAGCTCATTAAGGTACACCTCTCAATGGACTCCACCCCTGCACTCCTGCATCTCTTCATCTTGGTGCTGACAATCAAGCAAAAGATACGGATGAGGGAGCCTGCTGGGAGGTCAGTCAGTACTGTACAGTCTCCTGCCTGTGCCTTCCGTCCTGCTCTGGACCATTTTTCAGAGAAGAAAGGCACAGTGCTTTGCTTTTCTGAACTAAGCAAACACTATAGCACAAAGTTATGCCTTTTTGTTTTGGTTTATTTGTTTTTGCCAATCCTGGAGCTTGCACTCGGGGCCTGGGCACTGTTCCTGAGCTTCTTTTGCTCACAGCTGGCACTCTATCACTTGAGCCACAGCACCACTTTCCAGCTTTTTCTGCTTATGTGGTACTGAGGAATCAAACCCAGGGTGTCATGCATGCTAGGCAAACACTCTACCACTAAGCTACATTCTCAGCTCCATTATTATTATTATTATTATTATTATTATTATTATTATTATTATTATTTGCCTGTCCTGGGGCCTAAACTCAGTGCCTGGGCCCTGTCCTTGAGTTTTCTCAATGCTAGCACTCTACCACTTGAGCCACAGCACAATTTCCGACTTTTTCTCTGTATATGGTAGCAAGGACTTGAACCCAGGGCTTCATACATGCTAGGCAAGCACTTTACCACTAGGCCAAACTCCCAAACCAAATTTATGCCTTTTGCAAACCTCTGAGGATAAGCTTATTGGGCAGATGCTGCTGTCTCATGACTGCAATCCTAACCTATGCAGGAGACTGAGATCTGAGCATCACAGTTCAAAGTCAGTCTGAGCGCACTCTTTTTATTTTTAATTAACATATTTTATTGTTATTAGAAAGGTGATGTACAGAGAGATTACAATTGTATGAGTCCAGTAATGAGTATGTTTCCTTTCAATAGCATCTTCTATTCCCTCACTCTCCACCAGTCCCTCCCATTACCATCAGGAGTTGTAGAGTTCACTTTTGTCAGTGTCCAGTGAGCGCCGCCACTACTCTTTTTCACATTTTTTCTCTCAAGTCCTCTACCCTTTCCCCAACCCTTGTAAAGATATACTGTACACTTGAATACACCATACATAAAGAAAAGAAAATTGAAGAATCATTAAAACTAAACAAACAAACAAAAAAGAACAATTTCATATTTTCATGTCTTGGAGTTCATATACATACACACATATATATATAATTGTATATAAATATGAAGAAGCACTTATGCATCCTGTTTTTGTGTTTCTCTCCTCAGAATGTCCTCTTTTGGTCTCATTATGTGTATCTAGAATCCTGTATAATTTATCATATCCCAGTATATATATATATATAAAAATATATATATATGTATTGTCTTTTTTGTTAGTGGTGGTGGTGGTTGTAGGACTTGTACTCAGGGCCGGGCACTGTCCCTGAGTCTTTTTGTGCTGAAAGCTAATGCTCTCTCACTTGACCTACAGTGCCACTTTTGGTTTTCTGGCAATTAACTCGAGATAAGAGTCTCACAAAATTTCCTGCCTTAGCTATCTTTGAATCCTGATTCTCAGATCTCAGCCTCCTGAGTAGGCAGGATTACAGGCATGAATCACCAGCACCCAGCTTTAGTATATTTTAAATCTAATGTCTATATATCAGGGAGAACGTGAGACATTTGTCTCTCTGAGCATGGCTTACCTCCATCCATTTCCCTGCAAATGGCATTATTTTATTCTTTCTAATGGCTGTGTAAAATTCTACTGTGTATGAGTCCTACATTTTTGGGATCCACTCATTTATTGTAGGGCATATGAGTTGTTTCCTTATCTTGGCTATTGTGAATAGTGCAGCAATGAACATGGATGTGCAGGTGTCCTTATCATATTTCGGTTCATGATGCTCAGAGTAGATGCCCAGGAGTGGCATGGATGGATCACAGGGAAGGTCTATGCTTAGTTTTTTGAGGAACCTCCAAATTGTTATCCAGAGTAGATGTACTAGTTTACATTCCCACCAGCAGTGCAGTAGGGTCCTTTGTCCCCACATCTGTGCCAACATTTGTTGTTCAAATGTACAATGTTGGCCAATCTAACTGGGGTGAGATGGAATCTCAAGGTTGTTTTGATGTGCATTTCCTTTCTGGCCAGGGATGAAGAGCCTTTCCTCTTGTGTTTCTTTGCCATTCTTACCTCTTCTTCTGAGAAGCCTCTCCTTAGCTCCCTTGCCCATATACTGACTGGTTTATGGTTTGGGAGGAGTTAGTTTCTTGGGTTCCTTGCATATATTAGATATTAGGCCTTCGTCCTATGTACTGCTGCAAAGATCATTTCCTAGGCTGTTGGCTGTCTTTCTAGTGACTATGTCTTTTATTCTTGTGATTTATTGTTTATATTTTTCTTGTTGTTGTTCCCTTGAAGTATACACTAGAACCCTAAATCGCTGTTTGATCAGTGAGAGCTAGGGTGATTCCCTATTATTTCTTCACCATATTTTGGACCCCTTCCTGTAAGACTGTTATCTCCATTTAACTACCAAAAAGCCAGAAGTGGACCTGTGGCCAAGTGGTAGAATGCTAGCCTTGAGAGAGAATAAAACCCTCAGGGATAATACCCATGCCCTGAGTTCAAACCCTAGGACCAGCACAAGAGAAAGAGGAGCAGGAGGAGGAAGAGGAGGACGACGACGACGACGATGACGATAACGACGACAAGGACAAGGATGAGTAGAAAAGAAGGAGAAAAAGGAGGAGGAGGAAGAGGAAGTAGCTTGTTGAGATATAATAGAAAAGATCACACAAGCCAAATGAATCTCTTCTGGGAGAACCCAGACAAATACCCAACTTCAGTAGCAATGTGGGTGATGATAACAGAGTGCTAGTGTCTCTCTGTGTGACCTCAGAGTGCTCTATGTGACCTTAGCTAAGTCACTTAACTTCTCTGCGCTGAAGTTTTCATGTCTGAGAAATGAAGGTACTAAGAAGTGTCAGCTCCCAGAGAGGACTGAACATTGAATGAGACAGCACCTGCAAGGCATTGGAGCAGGTAATAATGGCCTTTGTCTGGGATTCAGTGGGTTCTGCTGGCCTGGATCTCTATCTCTACCTTTGGAGGTTGGCTGGGGAGGACCCTGGTCAACACAACCACAGGATTTGGGAGGACTGAGATACGGTGTACACTGGTGGTTGCCCATGGCAAGCACTGTGCCAGCCCCTTTCCTGCTAGTCACCTCTTTTCTCTGGCCTCAACGCAGCCAAAGTGTTCATGAATCACGTGACTACCTGTTTCCCATTCTAAACTTTCAATTGTTTCCCAACACACTCAGCACACAATCCAAACTACTCTTCATGGCATAAATGAGCAGACCTCGGCTCCTGCCCCTCTTCTCTCTTTTGCCATATTCCAGCCACACCAGACCTCAGGGATTATTTCCCTAGTTCAGTGTTCTCTTGCCTTGGTTTTCTAATAAGCCAGGACCTCATCTCTTGTTTTTCTCTTTGGAGATCCTATCCCCCTGCAACCACTCTACCTACCCCTCTCCCCATCCAGCTGGTATTTCTTCATTAAAATTGGACCCTTACCTTCCAAGCCCTTTCAAGTAGTTTCTGGAAGTGTTTGTTGATTGACTGATGTCCTCTCTCCTAGGACTGACTGGGAATTCAGTGGAGTCAGGGACTTTACACAAAATGGACACTCATTATTTGGGGTCAGGGGAGATTGAAAAAAAATACTGTTGTTATTTTGGAAGCTAGACAGATTCGGCAGCTGTGAAAATCCAGCTACATGCAGAGAGCAAGCTAACTGCAGCCTTCACGTCCAGGAGATGCTCATTGACTCTGCAATGGCCAATCAGGAGTAGCCAGGTCCTCAGGGTTGCCTCCTCATAGAACCCAGGGAATGGAGACAAGGACAGGGGCTGGACTTAAAGATTGTCTGGGAAAGGCAGAAAGGAGGGATTCCTGGAAGAGGTACCAAGTTTATTGTGAGAGAAGCAGTGTGCTCCTGGAGTTGGTGATACCAACTGAAAGCTGGTGGAGACACAGGCCTGGCCCTGAGATCAGCCACAGCAAGGCTCCTGGTCCCAACCCACATGGCCGCCTAGAGAATCCCCCTCCCTCCCTTCTCATCATTGTAGAGCCAGCCACAGCCCCTCTCCTTCCCAATGGGAGATTCCAGAGAGATCAGGCCATAAGTTCTTCCTCATGGGGTTTAGAAGTGTTCCCAGGTTCCCAGAGGAAGGAAGATAGCTGATGTTTACAAATGCACAGGGAGGAAACTGGGTGGACGGGAGCCAGCCCTGGGCATGATGGACTCAGAAAGACAGAAAGAAGACAGGCAGTGTACACACACACACACACACACACACACACACACACACACACACACACACACACACACTTTGTTCCCATGCCTACACCATGCTTCAGAGCAAACAAGCCTCAGAAGCCTGAGGACAGACAGACACAATTTGTGCACACAAACAGGGCTCACGAGTGTGTACTGAAGGCACCTGCTCACTGGGCACCTATAAACACACGCTGGGTCTTTTGGGGTGCACATACTCATGGGGCTTTTCAGAGCAGATCTGCCTACTCACACATATGGCATATAGACCCTGTGTGCATACAGATTGTGCTTACATTCAGACTTGGCACCGGGGCCCACGTGTGCCTGCCACACCCACAGGGCACATCACTCAAACAATCATCGGGTGTGTGCACAGAGACGCCCCATGTGTCTGTGTATATTTGGGATCTGAAATCAGTCTAGGAAGGAAGACACACCGGAAGCCATGTGAAAAGTTCCCTGACATTTTCACACGGGGAGCAGGGGGAGGGGATGAACTGCCCCCCTTTATTTACACCAACAGCAGTAAACAATGGCGGTCTCCGGCTGGCAGTGGCCACACGAATGGGCAGGTTCCCGTGGAGAACAGGTGCTGCGTCACTGCCCAAGGAACAATGCATCTCACATGGGACCCGGGTGAGACGGAAGCCCACATCTATAGTAGGAAGTGGCCCCTAGTCCAGAGAGGGACTTTCTAGGGCCAGTGACGGCACCATCTGGCTTACCCTGCCCCTGTTGAATCACCGAGTCACATCCAGCAAGGACATTGTGCTCCTGGCTGTGTCCTCAAGGCCAGGGAACCCCTGGCCTTCGCATCGTCTTTGCTCCACCTCTGGACCCTGGGTTCTGCAGCTTACCAAATATCTCCCATGAGACCCTCCCAGCAGCAGGATTGTGAATGAGTCCTGGCAGTGTCTCATCCCCGGGCAGGGCTCTCAGTGAGCTCCTTGGGCACAAAGTGACTGCCAACATTCCAGACTTTGGCACCGTGGGGAAAATGACCACCAACCTGGTCCTTTCTGATGCTCTCAGACTGCATCTCTCAGGGAGAGACTTCAAGAGGGATGGCTTTTTGTGGGGTGTTGGATGTCCTAGGAACAGGCAGAGTCATCAAAGAAGGGTAAGTGGGCTTTGAGTGCTGTCTAGCCTGGGTTCTGCCTCCACCCTATTTCTCAGCTGGCTCTCTGCCATCACTCCTGCTTTTCCAAATACCACCTCCCAGTTCTACAAGATGACACCTGTCTCTGAAAGTTGGTAGAAAGACAGAACGTTGTTACCATATTACATACCAGAGCTTCTTTCTTTTCTGTTACCCATCTTCAGATGTGAACACTTCGTTTTAAGAGCTAGAATTGAAATAAACCACGTTTTAAGGGAAAAAAATAACACAGAACATTGTAATGTTTGAAGTGGCTCTTCATTAACCCTAAGGGCTTCCATGAATGCCATCCACAGCAGAGACAGAGACAGAAAAATAACCTGATGGTCTAGGTGCCATTTTCTGTCTTTTAACATTCACAATCTGGGACACACAGGATATGGCAGGTGGCTACATTACCGGTCCTAATGGATGCCATTTTCTGGTGCATGTACCTTGCAGGCCTCTTCCACATGGACTCTGACGTTGGCCTTGTGACTCCTCTGGCCAGTGGGTCAGGGTGAGGGAAGCACTTGCCATTGGAGCTGGGCTTTCCACAGTGCTGCTGCTTCTTTATGAGGAACTGGGCTGCCCTACTGGGAAGCCCCATATTGGAGAACCAGGCCCATGGCCCACAGTCACCCTGGCTGCTAGGCATGAGGATGCCAAGGCAGTCCCAACTGCAACCATGAGCAACTCAATGACTATATCACAGTTCAGAACAGTTTACTACTCAGCAAAGGTAACTGAAAGAGCAGGAGGCCCTGTCTCCTGCCCAAAGTTCTAGAGAAAGTATAGGAGTAATCTCAGCTGTCCCCATGTCCCTTAGTCCCTGGTAAGTCTATACTGTAACTGGGTATTAGTATATGACGTGACAGACACATGTCTGCTTGCAGCCATGTACTCATATTATAGGTGGGTATGGCCTCCAACTGCTGTATAAATAATCAAATGATCTTGGCTGGAAAAAAAAACCCCACCCCTGCACTGAGCCTGAAACTGCAAAAATTCTGAGGAGATGTTGACTGGCTTGAGAAGGGATTCAGAATGGTCCCCATAAGGCATGCTTAGCAGGATTCTGGAAAGGAGAATATACAAGCAAGTAGAAGGATTTGAGAAGAGTCACAAAGGAAATGTTCCTCCTTCAAAGGGAAGTCGCAGGCAGGGGGACTGAGCTGTAAGATCAGAGGATACCAAGGTCAAAGCCCAACTCTAGACTTGGATTAGGTTGTACTTTTGAAAATAATTGCTTAATCTGGGGTGCCTCAGTTTCCAGATCTATAAAAATAGGTACATGGGACTTCCCAGCAAGGCAGCTGTACAGTGAGGATGGAAAGGTATTTTGTGTAAATACCTGGGAGCATGCAGGAAAGGTGGTGCCATTTCTTCAAGGGCTTTGCAAAGGTTCAGAGAAAGTGGTTTGGACCAAGTACGTATGACAGTGAGCCAAGCTTTCCGATCAGGGAGGATGCTAGGAGAGGAAGAAGAGGATGGATGGGGAGGGGCCTATCTGTCTGTCCAGAGAACTTACTTCAAAGGCAGCCACATACACTAAGAAGGAGAGCCCACAATATGTTCTCTACCTTTCTCTACCTTTGACAGGCACACACACACACCCCAAATGTATTGAGTAGTAGGCCCAACGGCTCAAGCCTATAATCCTAGGTACTTGGAAGGTAGAGATCAAGGGATTATTGAGGTTCAAGACCAACTTGAGTAGGAAAAAAATTTATAGTATGCCACCTAGACCAGTGGCTGGGCACTGTGGTGCCAATCTATTATCCCAGTGACTCAGGAAAGAACAAGAGGATCGAGGTCCAGGCCAGCTTGGGTATAAAGTAAGACCCTGTCTTAAAAATAATCAACATAAGAAGAAGAGATTAAATTGGCAGAAAAGCATATGAGAAAATGTTCATCATCTATGGTCATAAAGGAAATGCAAATAAAAACAACCCTAAGATACCATCATAAAGGAAATGCAAATAAAAACAACCCTAAGATACCACCTTACCCCAACAAGAATGGCCAAGATTTTGAATTCAGACAATGACAGTTGCTGGCGGGGTTGTGGAGAAAAAGGAACCTTACTGCACTGCTGGTGGGAATGTAAACTAGTTCAGCCACTCTGGAAAGCAGTGTGGAGGTTTCTTAAAGAACTGAAAATAGACCTTCCCTATGATCCCGCCATACCACTTCTGGGCATCTACCCTGAACATCACGACCCAAGATATTATAAGGACACCTGCACAGCTATGTTCATCTCTGCACTATTCACAATAGCCAGGCGATGGAAACAATCCAGATGCCCTACTGCAGATGAATGGATACAGAAAATGTGGTATATATATACAATGGAATTCTACATAGCCAACAGACAAGATAAAATAATGGCATTTGCAGGGAAGTGGATGAATCTAGAGTGAATCATGTTGAGTGAGACAAGTCAAGACCTAAGGAACAAAAGGCACATGGTATCCTTAATATGTGGCTACTAAATCCAAAGAGTACAAGAGCGACAACTCAATATTTGCATACCCAATGCTATAGACATGGTAATGGAAATATAAATATAACTATATAGACATAAAAACCTATGACTCTATAGACATAATGTTTTATTTAATAAATTAATATGTTTCCATGACATACAAACCCTAAACCTAATTTGGATTAAGTTCTAAAAACTAAGTCCCAGTGATTGTATATAGAGATTCCCTTCTTGAACACTTGTTTGTTAAACTTGAAATATGATGTAAAAATCAATGTTAATAAATTCTTTAATAAAAAAATAATCAACATGAAGCTAGGTGCGAGTGACTCAAGCCTATAATCCTACTTTCTCAGGAGGCTGAGATCTGAGAAATCGTAGTTCAAAGCCAACCCAGGAAGGAGAGTCCATGAGATTCTTATCTTCAATTAATTATCAAAAAGTTGGAAGAGGCACGGTAGCTCAAAGTGGTAAATCTCAGGGACAGTGCCCAGGCCCTGGGTTCAAGTCCTAGGCGTGGCATACTTACACACAAAATAGACCACACAAGCCAGGTGCGGTAGCCCACGCCTGTAATCCTAGCTACTCAGGAGGCTGAGATCTGAGGATGGCAGTTCAAAGCCAGCCCGGGCACTAAAGACTGTGAGAGTCTTATCTCCAATCAGTCACTAGACAAGGGGAAATGAGGCTGTGGCTCCAGGGGTAGGGCTCCAGGCATAGGGCAGTAGTCTTGAGATAAAAATCTAATGGACAGCACCCAGGCCCAGAGTTCAAGCCCCATGACCCACAAAATAAAAATCCTGGCACTGTGGCTCATGCCTGTAATCCTAGCTACAGGCTAAGATCTGAGAATCAAGGTTCAAACCCAGCCAAGCACGAAAGGACCTGAGACTCTCACCTCCAATTAATCTCTAGAAAACGGGAAGTGAGGCTTGGCTCAAGGGTAGGGTTGTAGCCTTGAGCTGAAGAGCTCAGGGACAGTGCCCAGGCTGAGTTCAAGTCCTGCAACCCACAAAAAACAAACAAACAAGCAAAACCTACAACAAATAAAACCAGTCCATACAAAAAGTGACTGTCAGAGTGACTCAAGTGGTAGAACACCTACTTAGCAAGTCCAAGACCTTGAGTTCAAATCCCAATATCCAAAAATATGTGTTCAGCATTTCTCTATGAAAAACTAATAAGGCAATAATAAAGTGTTTATTTGCCCCAGGGACCATTCTACAACATTTACATCACTAATGGAGTGAAATCTCTCCATCTCTGTACCAGGTTAAGGGACTGTTATGAACTGACAGATCCTTATCCTTTTCAAAGTCTTTTGAAAGGGAAATAGGAGGGATGGTTTGGGGATGGTCAACCTCAGAGGAGAGGGTTGCACTTAGAGGTAGACGTATTGCCCATCTCTAGTTGTGAGTGCCACACTGTCATGCCAGATGTCTCCAGGAGATGGCCCATAGTCAGCCTGGAGGCCAGAGAGGCCTGTTCAGCTGCCCTCCCCCTTGGACAGGGATTTCACACCCAGGAAAATAATTTCCTGGTAAGGAGATTAGAAGGCATCGCCTGCTCTCAGGAACAGGATGGGGCCGGGTGAGGCAGGACAAGAACAGCAGGAGAGGAGGGGGGCAGGTGGGGGCTTGGGAGGAAGTGTCACTGTCAATCAGAGCGCTGACCCATCTAATCCAGCCTCCTGCTCTCCTGATCCCAGGGACAGATGCCGGGAAAAAGGTGCAAACTCAGAGAGCCTGGTCCTCCCCACAGGCCTGCAATACGTGCTCCTCTATGGAGAGCAGACTTAATCTTGCCAAGAGATAAGCTGCCCAAAAGGTGCTCTCTGTGGCTCCCCAGTGCTTCCGCTGGCCCTCAGTGCAGTGCTGTGGACCAGAATGCCTGGGAAAACAAATGCCATCCAGTCACAGGGGAAGGCAGGCACTGGGGGAAGATGTGATCAGAGTTCCTGGCAAAAACTTGAAGACCCTTCATGGTAGGTCTCCAGATCCATTCACTTATTCAACAAACATTTTCTGATCCATATGAGCTAGCATCAGATTGAGCTCAAGGTCCTGAAAAGATGCATTAGGGACCCACCCAGGATAACCCTCCAAGTCCACCTGGTCTACCATCCAGATTATTATAGACCAGGTTGCAAGGTTGGCTAACCACTGAGTTGGGAGAAGGAGGCTGCAAGCCTAGCTCATATCCTTCATTGGTTTCTCAGAACAAAGAACCCAGAATGAAATTTACATTTTGACAGAGCACTTCTTCATGTAAGCTGCTTCAATTTTATGAGAGTTGTTTTTTCAGTTCACTTATGCCAAGAAAGATTCCAGCTCCTGGAGGTGCCCAACACAAAAGTGACCTGGGCCTTAAGCACCAAGATCCCTGTGCATAAGTAGAATCCACCACGGAGACCAGCAATGCTATAACTTATGATTATTTGTGTGTGTGTGTGTGTGTGTGTGTGTGTGTGTGTGTGTGTGTCAGGATGACACTCTTGCTTAGCTGGCACTCTACCACTTGAACCACAACTTCACTTCCAGCTTTTAACTAATTAGTTGGAAATAAGAGTGGGTAGCCTTTTTTGCTTCAGGCTGGCTTCAAACTCTGATCCTTAGATCTCAGCATCGAGCATAGTTAGGATTACAGGCAGTGCCAAACTAACTTACAATTTTTTTAATTTTTGTGGTTGTAGGACTTGAACTCTGGGCCTGGGTGCTGTCCCTAAGCTCTTCAGCTTAAGGCTAGCAGTCCACCACTTGAGCCACAGCACTACTTCCAGTTTTCTGTTGGTAAATTGGAGATACCTGGTTGGCTTTGAACCACAGTCCTCAGATCTCAGCCTCCTGAGTGGCTAGGATTACAGGCATGAGTCACCAGCTCCCACCTCTAACTTACAATTTCTTATATGAGAGCACAAAAGCAATTCACATTCAGTAGAAATGATGCTTTGAATTGCGATCTTCCCTAGTCCTCTTTACTGATGCCAGGCAACTCCAGTCTTTCTCATGGTTCCAGAGTATCCTGTGCAGCTGAGCCAGCATGTGCAATAAACTAGGTATGGCCAATGAGTTGTCCATTTACATGTTTTCAGATTATAATGAATTGTTGGAAGAGAAACTCATTAAATCAAGGAAACTTGTACCACTGTGGACTGAGTTGTACCTCCCCTCCGGAGGCATATATTAATAAGGCCATGGTATTTGCATATGCTAATAATTGCATGGCATTTGCATACTATGGAGCCTTTGAGAGGTGATCAAGTTAAGATGAAGTCACTGGGACAGACCTTCATAATGGAATAAATGCACTCACAGAAGACACCTGAGAGCTCTCTGCCCATCTTTCTTCTTTAATAACTTTCTTCTTTAATCTAGAAGTCAAGAAATGCCTCTTCCCCAGGTCCAGACACTCTGATCTTGTACTTTGAGCCTCCAGAACCATGCGAAGGTCATTTAACATTTAAGTTCCCTGGTCTAGGGTATTTAGCTATGGTCCAAGCAGGATAATGAGTGCCTCTCTTTTAAGATGGTGTGGTAAGGAATGTGTTCTATATAAATAACTGAGAGCATTGCTTGGTATAGAGGAAATACTATGGCAGCTTCCACCATGGGAATCATTTGCTGCAGAAAGTGAAATAGCCTTGGAGAAGAGGTGGGTATCTTTGCTTCCTCTGCTTTCTTCTATTCCCATTTCCTGGAACCTTCATTGTGTCACTCAGCTAACTCATGGTTGCTCAGGACAAGTTTGCTCCTGGCCCTGGTTCCCAAGGTGCTCCCAGCAGAGGGAGCCCCCAGGCACTGACAGCCAGAGAAACAGGATCACTGATGGAAATCGGAGAGATCCCTTCACCAGGCGATACAGGACTCTATGAAAGAGTCTCTCTTTGGCAGGAAGAGAAACATGACTTTCCTGGGCAAAGCAATCATAAAGGCCATTTCAGGCAGAGAGAAAGAAGTGAAGAAAAAAAGACCAAGACAAAGAACTTCAAAACCAGGGATTCCTTACCCAAACAAGATTCCCAAGAGGATCCTGACAGGTGCTAGGCTCTTTTCTGATTAACACCTTTACTTCCCCAAATTAGCTGTGCCCACTCCTGCTCCAGCCTATTCACATACAATTATGTGACATTAGGTCTTGGGGTCACTTGACATATCTCATAGTACCCCAGGCTCCCCATAAGCCTAGGAACTATTTGAGCTGGGCCTGTGATCTTTCCTGATCCACAGCTCCAGGTAGATGACTCCTGGGAGCCGAGTAAAGCCATGTCTAATAACTTTCTGCTGAGACAAGACAAGACAAGAGGCAGGGCGCAAAACATGATTACCATTGGTTACAGATGTGTTATGGCTTTATCACTCTCTGCTGAGACCTAGAGTGAGGGTATATTAGCTGGAGGGACTTCCTCAGGAGGGGGTTTTTGGGGGAGAGAGATTCCTGCCTTGACAAACCTAGCTGATGTGTCTGTTTGTCCTCTGGGGAAGGAGGGCTGGGTACAGGCGGACAGTGAGCCCTCTCCTCGCTTGGCTTGTCCTGGTTGGGGTGTGTTTTCCCTATCCCTCCTGCTGATCGAGAGGGACCAGGGAAGAAGGATCTCAACATTCTGGCACCCAACGTGGGGCATGAAAGGGGCACAACGGCGAGTTGAGACAAGCAAGAGATATATGGAGGAGGTACTGAAGGGCCAGGGAAACCTGAAGGGAAAAATGCAGGCTGAAGTTGCTCACAGGGAAAAAGAAAAAGACAGGGAGGAAGACAAGGAGAAAGAGAGGGGCAAAGAGAAAGAGAAAAAAGAAAAAGAAAAGGTGGTAAACAGGAGAAAGGGAAGCAACTACCTGCAAAAATCCTCAAAGAAGAAAAACTCCTCAAAGACTGAAAAACCAGAGAAACCTGAAAGGAAAATACAAACTAAAGTTGCTCACAAAGAAAAAGAAAAACCCATTTTTTAAAAAAAAGCAAAAGATAAAAAGAAAAACCCATAAAGAAAGCAACCCACAGGAGAAAATTGAGAAAAAAGAAAAACCAAAAACTCCTCCCAAAGCTAAGGAGAAAGAAGACAAAAAAGCTGCAGCTGTGTCAAAGCAGAAAGGTGTTCTATGTTGGACAAGACACAGATAGACTCAAAGTAAAACAGATGAAAAAGGCCAAAATCAGACTACAAGTAAGCATAAAAGACTTGCACAGATCATTCCCAGTCCGCCTCCGAAGCGCAGGTCACTTTGGCACAGTGGGGAAACACTGAGGAACCTCGCGGGAGTCTCTGGCCAGAGCAGTAGGGCGAGGCAATAAGGGGTTCGGAAAAAGAACCGGAATAAGGAGTTCAGAAAAGAACCGGAGTATTAAGTGAAGTAAGCCAGACTCAAAGGAACAGTCTCAGTGGTTTCCCTCATTTGTCATAATCAGTAGAAACCTTGGGCTCTCATAGAGATTTGCAATAGAGCAAAACCTACATACGTAAGGCCATATAGTGTGATGCTAAATGAAAGGACCTCTAGGATATAGAAACAAAAGCCATATAATGAGTGATTGTTGTCCTTAATGTACTATGTTATCTCTCATCTCTTTTGCTGTCCCTTGATTATCTCATATTGTTACAGTATCTCACTTTGTTATCTGATATATGGGATATATTTGTATTTGGTTATTTGAAATTGGATAGGGAAGGGGGAAAACAAGATGAGGGGTGGGGATGGGGGAGGGAAATGGGGACCAAGACATGAGAAAAGGTATCAATGTATGTGAAGTAATGCACCTTCTATCTGGCAAATGTAATTAATAGAAGGGTTACATTATAATAAAAAAATAAATGGAAAAAAAAAAAGAAAACCGGAGTGATGGGTTCAGAAGCTTCTAAGAACTGGGTGGTTAGAGTCATAAAAGATTTACTTAAAACTAATGGTACTGCAGTAAAAGAAGCCACAGTTGAGGCTTATGTGGCTATGATAGCAGAAAAAAATGAACAGCCGATATTAATTTTCCACGCTTTAAGGTCTTTGAGTATGAATGCGTGTGTGAATGGGTGTGAGTGAACAAGTTCAAGGTTAAATTGTCAGCATGCTATGTGAAAGAACAGGTGAAAAGAAGCTCAGAGACGCTTGGAAAAATACTTGAGAAAGAGGAAGAATTAAGTGGTAGTGATTTAGAAAGCCTGTGCCCAGGTGCAGAATTGCAAGACAGGGAGCCACTGCCCATAGTTGAAAATAGGCTAAGCTTTTTAGGGTCCCAGCTAAACATAGTGACAACGCCCCTGAGTCAGCTTGAAAAAGTTATAGAAGATGAATCTTCGCCCATCAATCCCCTTATAAATTAGAGCCATGGGAGATAGTAGTTTAAAACAAGGTGGGGAATTGGAAGACTCCCAAGGAAAATAATGCAAAGTCAATGTAGACAGTGAATGCTAATATGACAGGCGTTTGCTGCCATGGAAACAGGAGCATCCCCTCAGGTCTGGTTTGCTTAAATGGACGGCTGGTAGTCAAAGACAGGCAAGTCCCAGCTATTAGCCTATCAACCTAAGACAAGAGCCAAGTAGAAAGGACTTGGTGATCCCATGACGGGTAAGAAGACTAACAAGCTTGGAGACACCTAAGACAGACACAGTCAATCTGATATGATGGTAGCCCCACATATCCTAAGTTTTTTTCTTTTTTCTAAAATAAAGACGGGGAGATTCTGGGAGCCGAGTAACGCCATGTCTAATAACTTTCTGCTGAGACAAGACAAGACAAGAAGCAGGGCACAAGACTTGATACCATTGGTTACAAATGTGTTACGGTTTTATCACTCTCTGCTGAGACCTAGAGTGAGGGTATATTAGCTGGAGGCACTTCCTGGGAGGGGGTTTTTGTGGGGAGAGAGATTCCTGCCTTGACAAACCTGGCTGATGCATCTGTTTGTCCTCTGGGGAAGGAGGGCTGGGTGCAGGTGGACAGTGAATCCCCTCTCCTCACTGGTCAGGGTGTGTTTTCCCTATCCCTCCTGCTGATCAATAGGGACAGGGGAAGAAGGACCCCGACAGCTGACTACCAGCCAGGCAACTTCCCAAGAGCTATTAGGAATCCACTCCCTAAGAATGGCCACAGTTGAGCACTGGGGACCCAAGGGTGGGGGTAGGAGGGAAGGGGACAGGGGACAGAGGGAAGATCAATGCAAGTTTGATTCTTCCAGGTCAGTCTCAGGGCCAAGACTACCCCACCGTATGGCCTCTGATCCTTCCTCATATGGCCTCTGATCCTTCCTTGTACAGGCCACTAAGTAAGTAGGTACCAATTAGCAGACAAGGATGCTGAGTTCTAAAGAGATGCTGGTGCAAGGTCACATGGCAGGAGCTCAGTGCCTGGCATGCTACCAAACTCAATAGATGTCACTCATTCAGCTGAGTATATTGGGGTGATCTGGGTTCTGAGCAGAGTCTTAATCTGGATTGGAATAAGAAAAGAATGGGCTGGGTCTGAATGGAGTGGGATGTGGGCTTTTCTGCTGGGGAAGAAGAGACTCAGGGAGGAGATTCTTGAGTCCTAAAGCCAACCCGGGGTTCTACAACAGGTATCCAGATGCTGCCTGGCTCTGGGATAAGGATGATTTTGAAGCAACACGGTGGCCTCCAGAACAAAACAAACCTGATTCACCCCTTCCCTCCCTCCAAGCTCTGTCATTGAACAGCTATGATTTCGGGGAAGAGACTTTGCTTCCCAAAGACTCAGTTTCCCCATCTGCAAATTATTTTTCCTAGGAGTGGGATCTCATCTAACAAGTGTATCTTCTATTCTTAGGTCCACCAAGTTACAACAGAGTTGTTGGGGGTTTTAAATGGATGTAGATGAAAAATGACTTTCTCAGAAATGGCTTCCTCTCTCACTTTCCATCTTGCCTTCTATGCACTTCCCTTCCCTGCCACAGACAGACTGTAGTAGAGCTAGGACATACTAGCAACCCAAAGGGCATTAAGCCAAGCATGGCTGCAGTGTGGGGATGGAGGAGTCTCTCAGGTCTCCATTAATTGGTGTGTATCATTGGAAAGGATTCTTTCCTTTCTTGGCCTTATTTTATTATCATGAAAGAAAAGGGCTGTTCCTGAGATTTCCTTCTAACTATGAAAGAAATAAATGGTATATGAAGATATCAGGAATGTGATCTTTTACTGGCCCTAAAAGAAACCTTATTTCACAAGGGAGGAATCCACTCTTCTTTCTCCCTTAGCAATGGGTACCCTGGACTTGAAGACTATTTCTCAGTTTCCCTTATAGCATAATGTGGCCACACAACTACTAGTGAATGGGAACTGATCTTATAAAACAGCTGAGCACCCTTATCCCTTCCCTGCCTTCCTTCCTCCTGTCTTCCTTTTTCCAACAAGCTAGACTACGGAAATGATGGTTGGAACAGCCATCTGGACATGAGGTGTCCTTGAAAATGGACGCCACGTATGGCACAGGGATAAGCTAGAAGGAGCGAAGGGCTGGGATCAGAGCAGCAGAGCGGCCCTGAACCACCTACCTCTGGACTTTTCACTTGAGAGAGAATGCACGTTCTATTTGCTTGAGCCTTGCTATTTTGGTTTCTGGTACTTGCAGTCAAAATACAGTTGACTGACCAAAGACTGCATAGTCTGCAGAGGAAGTACATGGCATGTCTAAGTAGGAAGTGTGTGAATTTTATAATTTCATGTTGCACAATTGGCTGTTTGTCTTTGAAAAATGGCAGGGGACTTTGTGCAAGTGTGTGTGTGTACATGTGTATGCATGCTTGTGACTGTATGTGTATGGACGTTCTCTGTGATGGTGTCTGAACATGCACACTGTTATATTAGCATGCAATGCTGTATGGGTACATGCATGAGTATTTCAGTGTGGGTCTACCTGTGTTGTGCATACATATGCGTGCAAAATTGATAGTGTGCTTATGTGCATGTATATGTTCATTAGTCTCCCAAGTATGCATCCATTCGGAACTGCACAAAGGAAGCCTACTTCCCCCAGAGCTTGATTCAGTCCAGACTTCCGGTTCACTACACTCCTGAACAACGCCATCAGTGGATACTTTCTCCTTCCACCTGCATTTTGCTGGCCCAACCCTTGCTGGTCCTTGCTAGATCACATTGTTTCTGAAAACATCTGCCTCAAGCCACATGTGTGCTCCACAAAGACCAGTATATATCTAGCAGGAATAGCAATGAGCAGTTCATGTACTAAGGTCATTATACTTCCATTGTCAACTATTTACTTGAACTGAGGCCTTTCTTATTTTCTGGGCACCACTGCTATAAGAACATGCAGAAGCCTTTATAATTTTCATATGGCGGGAAATGCAAATAGGGAGGGCTGAGACTCCCTGCGGTGGCCAAGAGGAGAGTGTCCCGTGGGAGCTGCCGGCGCCACATCACACGGAAGAAAACTCAGCCAGGAGATGGGAGGGGGTGGCCAACTAGCACCTGGTGGCCTCAAACAAGCTCCAGCTTCTTGGGCCAGACAGATGACCTCCCAGGATAGCAAGGAAATTTGCAGATGTGAATTCAGACCCTCTGTCAGGAACTTGGAGACATCATGAAGAACGGGAGACTGACTACACAACCAACCAAATCTGTCATTTCCCGAACAGGAAGCAAAGCACATTTTTAGCAACTGCAGCTGGTAGGAGGCAGCGTGGTATTGGGGAAAGGCAAAAGTTAGGAACTAGAAAGAATTAGGAGAGATACTTTTTGGCTGGTGTGACATTGTAGAAGACCTTAACCCTGACCTTGATATGGGATAGTAGCCAGTAACACTGAGGCAGAGGAGGTTTGTGTGAGATGACGAAGGTAACTTTCCAAATAAATACATGGCTGTTTATCCACTCCGCCCCCCCCCACCCCAAGCCAATCTACATTCCCCCTGCACTGTGCAGAAGAATTTGGGAAGAATGTATTCCTCCCCCAGCAGGCTGTGACAAGCTCATCTCTTCCCTTCTCCAGGGACATGCAAGCTTCCAAGGTCAGAGGAAGTGGTCAACAGGAAGGATGTCGACTTTGAGCCACTATTTGCCAAAGTCTGTCCTGAGATCAGTGACCCATCCACCTGGACAAAGGCTCTACTGGGTTCATGGAGGAAGTCCGAAAGCACTGAGGGACAGTGAAACAGGTCACTGGACTTTCAACTGGTTAAACAATTATATTCGAAGAGGAATGACCGCTGGCCTCGTCTCAATCTGACAGTGGTCTCCTGCAGAGTGACATAGAGCTCAAGGACTGTCAGCTGTTCCTGGAGCAACATTGCCAATGCATTTGATAAAGACTTAGAAAATATTCAGATGACAGAAAGAGCAGGATACAAGCAAGGCTTCATCTAAGCACACTTTGGCCTGATCTTCACAAGCCTTCCAGGAGGCAATGATGTTTGGTTATTCTTGTTTGACACCGGAGGCTGTTGACCCTTAACGCAGGCCAAGTGACTCACCTAAAGCCATGGGTTGGTGGCCCCACAGAATGCACACTCAAATTTCAGGTGAAACATCAGCTGATATATCCCATCTTTCTAGAGCTAGAGAAGGCCTGGAGGGTGCATCTGACAACTTTGCTCATTCTTTCATCCAACCATACTAACAACATCTCAAATGTGCCAAACACATTCTAGATCTATTGATACAATGAGAGGACCCAAGAGAGTCCTGCCCTTACAATTTCAGAGGAGAGGAGGGCTCTAGGGACATCAACAATTAAAAAAAAAATCACCAGGGGGCTGGGAGCCTAGCCTAGTGGTACAGTGCTCATCCAGCAGACACAAAGCCCTGGGTTCAATTCCTCAGTACCACATACTCAGAAAAAGCCTGAAATGGCACTGTGGCTCAAGTGGTACAACGCTAGCCTTGAGCAAAAATTGCCCAAGGACAGTGCCCAGGCCCTGAGTTCAAGCCCAGGACTGGAAAAAAAATATGCCAGCAAATGAATGAGTTAACTTTAGGAAAGGATAATATAGCCAAAACATATCTTGGCTTCTGGGCACTGCTCCCAAACAGTATAATGATTCCTACTTTACAGATGGCAACACTGAGGCATCGAGAGCTGCACATGGCTTGTGCTGCAAGGTAGCTAAGTCCGGATATCTTCCTAAAGAGCCAAAAAGACACGACTAGGTTACCAGGGCACCAGATGCTAGGTAGGGTGGTCAGTCAGAGGAGACCCACTCTGTAGGATGACATGACATCCAAAGGAGGAGCCTGGAGCCATGTGCAAGTGGGAGGGGACAGCAAGTGCTCAAAATAGGAGGTGGGGATTGGCCATGCAGGATGAGCCTAACTTTCTATGGAAAGATGCCTGGAGTGACTAGACCCAAGGGAACCTTTGTAGGTCTTGGGAAAGAGTTGGGATTTTTTTTTCCGGTAGGAACTCACATAAGAGGATAGTGAGGGGATCTGTTGTCCATTGGGGCCCAGAGCCTAGAACATGAAGCATACTGCTTATAACAGAAGCCACACACTTCCTATCCTGAGCCAAACCCTCTGGCCAGCCTTGGAGTTGGTGCTGCTGGCCCGTCCTGGGCCTTCCTCACTCTCCCACCTGCCTTCCATAGTTCAAAACTTCCTCAGATCCACTGGGGTCCAAGTCTTGGATCCTGTCCTGGTCCTCTGGGCAGTACTGAATGAAGAGTACAGAGAGAATTCAGAATGGAGATCTAGAGGCCCCAGCCCACAGCTCCAATGGAGGACCCAAAGCCCACTTGATCTATCAAATCAGGAGTCAAACTTACCAAAATAAGATTTCCTACCAGAAGTAGCCCTAGGTTCAGAAATTATTTCAGAGGAGTCGGAGAGGAGGAGGACCTAGGAAGAAGGTGGGTTTGGGGGTGAGCTGGGGGAAGGGCCAGCAGAGAGGTAAAACTTAGGGCAACGGCATGACCCAGGAAGATGGAAAGGTGGAAGAAGAGGGAGTTGGGGAGAAAGGAGTGTGTGGTGAGGTGGGAGTGGGGGGGGGAGGCAGGAGAACTGAGGAGCCAAGGTGAGCCAAGGAGGAGGGAGTATCAGAGAGAAAGGAAAAGTTATGAAGGAAAGGGAGATGGGAGAGAGAGAAAAGGCTCCATTGGAAGAAAGCAAGTCAAAGAAGAGAGATATGGAGGGTAACCAGAGAGGAAGCAGAGGAGAAGGGGAAAGGAGGAGAATAAGGAAGAGATGAGGGAGATCCAGGGGAGAGGGAAAGAAAGGAAGAGGAGCTTCCAGGGCCTAGGAGAGACAAGAAAGAGAAAAAGCAAGTAGAAAGGAAGAGATCCAGGGAACAGAACTACAAAAGAGTATAAGCAGGGAAGGAGAGAGACCTGGAGGAAGAGGTGAGAGGAGGGGCAAGGGCAGGAAGCTGGCTATAACTTGGGGGTCAGTAAACCAGTGCAGTAGAACAAAGCTTTTGCATTCAGAGACTCCAATCTAGCCAAAAAGGGGTGGGGGGAGTCCTCAGAATGAGGCTTTGTTGGTCCTGACCACCATAGCCTAGAGAAGTCTGGCACTGAGTAAGTGAAGCCTCTGTGGAAGCAGGGATAGTTAGGAAGCAATGTCCCACTGCAGGATGCCAGCTCACAAGTGCTACCACCACCACCAGATGTGGAAGCTCCCTCTGTGCTAGACTTACCTCCAGAGGCTGCAGAGGCCCACTGAGAAAGCTCCAGTGAGGAGGCCAGAATCAGCCCCAGGGAAGACTCCAGAGCATTACTTACTCCAGAGAGCAGAGCCAGGACTAGGACCCAAGAACTTTAGTGAGTTCAGAACGTTGCAGGGAGAATCATCCATCTGCCATTAGTCATGTTGTGATGGGCTGGTTGGTGAGTCAAGGAATACCCCATCACTGGACATTTTCAGGAAGAAGAAGAAACCAGAGAGCCCATGGAGTGTCTACTTGCAATAATCACTGACCCCTATGGAGTGTCAAGTCATGGCCAGATGGCTGGGAGTACCCAGCTCTGCCTTCAGAGTGCTACATGTCTGTGGAAGACATAGACACATTAACAGGAAATACCACCTGGTGAGACCACTGGTGACAGTGGTCACCAGTAAAATGTTGAGGAAAAACACAGGACAAATCCCCGGGGTCTTCCTGAAAGAGGTGACCAGGGAATAAAGCATCAAGAAAGCATAGGGGCTGGGCTAGCCACTGTAGAAGACGAAAATACATGTGTCCCAGCTGCTCTGCCCCTAACATAGGCAGACAGAAAGAAGGAAAGGAAAAGAGCCTTTTGAGGATATAGCTCAGGGGTTCCCCTGCAATTTAGTGAGCTATGGGGTCCCTTGGCTATGCTAGTACCCCAGGAAACTGATTAAACCAAGCCAGAAAACCAGAGATGCTTTGTTGTTGTTAAATATATTATATATTTATAAATATATATATATGTAAATATATATATATATATATATGAGTTTGGCGTAGTGGTAGAGAACTTGCCTAGCATGCACGAAGACCCGGATTCAATTCCTCAGTACCACATACATAGAAAAAAAAAACAGAAGTGGTGCTGAGGTGTTGTTTCTCTGGGGCAGCAACACGGGAATGGGGAGGGACACACAGGGCCAGCCTGTATTCCCCCGGGAGCTGAGCGAGATGGTAAGTGTCGATGACCCAGCCCTCTCCCAATTACCAGGGAAGAAAAAACCACGCTGAGTCAGAAGCAGTGTTAACCATGAAAGCGCATCAGATCTCCCTGATGATCTCTGCTAATCTCTGCTGATCTGATCTGCTGTTCTCTCCCTTTATTGCATCAGACAGTTATATACTGTTGGGGAGAGAGAAGGTGGGAACTGGGAAGCTAGCCAATAGGAAGAGGGCCTCTGTGCTACCACTAAGGGTCTGGGTGGGGCTTTCGGGTACTGGACGGGACAGGTGCAGGAAAGTGTGCAAGACCTGCGCTGCTTTGAGACCTGTGAAGCTGCGGGGGGCTCAATTGAGTCATTTACACAGATATGCCTTAAGAGAGGTATGCAAGGAGTGAACGCCTGGCCAAAGCCCTTTAATTGCAGCTGAGCCAGAATCAGGCCTCAGAGATGGAGGTCAGGCCCCAACACTGAGGCTCAAGTGGTAGAGCTCTAGCCTTGAGAATGTCCAAGGACAGTGCTCAGGCCCTAAGCTCAAGCCCAGGACTGGCAATATATATATATATGTCCCATTAAAACATTTACTAAACAGACATCAACCTGTATCATTATTGTAAGACATTTCAACATCACATTTGTCAACCAAAGGAAGCAAGCATAGTGGATTTCTTTAGATCCAGCTTTAACTGATGTAAGGTGGCTTTAAATTTGGGCCAACAATCTGTGTGAATTCGTGTTTGCTATGGAATGGGGTGATGGAGGATTGAAAGGACCTCTTACTGAAAACCTTTGATCAGTGTCCTGCTTTTAGCAATGTACTATTATGACTTAAGTTGTCACCACTGGAAAACTTTGTGATGCTAGGCAGAATCTCTCTGTACTATTTATTACAACTGTGTGTGAGTCTATAATTATTTTGAAATTAAAAAAATTAAAAACAAACAAAAATGCCTTGCTTTAGAATGGCATGCAGCCAGCTGAAGCTTCAAATCTGATACAAAACCAAGTTTGATTCATGGAAACAGCTGCTTCTTATTTGAGAGCTTTTTGAAAGATTGCTTGTGGAAGCTTCTATCAATTTGTGGTTTATTAAGCTTTCCATACATTTTATTTTTATTTTCTTCACATTTTTTATGTGCTAGTACTAGCTCTTGAACTCCAGAGCCTGGGGAATGTCCCTTAACTTTTTTTCATTCAAGGCTAGCTTTCTGCCACTTGAGCCACAGCCCTACTTCAGACCTTTTGCTGGTTAATTGGAGATGAGAATCTTACAGATTTTTATGTCGGGGCTGGCTTGGAATTATAATCCTCTAGATCATCAAACCCCCGAGTAGCTAGGATTATAGGTGTGAGCCACTGCACCCGGCTCTTCCCATAATTTTATAAAGGAACTTGAAATGTCAGTGTCCTTCTCGGCCAGCACCCCATTGCTGTTTTTCCAAAGCATTAAATATATTGCCATTTTTTTTCATGCACAGTGTAACCTGGCAAAGACTGGGAGCTGCTGTGCCCTAGCTAAAAGAGAGGTGTCTACAAAGACAGGAAACGCCCTTGTCTTGGAAGGAGTGCCATACTGAGGATAGTTTTCATGCACAACATTTGGGTAGTCTGGAGCTTAAGACAGAATCCAGCTTACACCCACTTGGAAAAAATCACGCTTTCACCTCTCCCGATCCCACTAACTACTGTGACACCTAGAGGCATTTAAGCAAGACGCTCTCTAGGGGCCTCACCACACTGCCTGCCCCTCCTGCCAACTTGTGCCCTCAGCACATCCATACAAGGCCAAATGTGAAACCCAAGACATCGGATAGGCCCCGGCCAGGACAGCCAGTGAGTCTGAGGGACAACAAGAGCATGGCTGTCTGATCCATCCCCAAGTTTCACCCAAGCCTGATCTGAATGGAAACATTATGACAATTTAATTACGTTTCACAAACCCAGCCTGAGAAACCCCATCCCTTGGTCAGCATGCCAGCTTCCAACTGAGCCAGGGGTGAGCGGAAGCTGTGCTCTCCCAGGGGTGAGAGGACAGCCCCAAAGAGATGCACACCCTTTAATGAAGCTTCCAAGTGACCCCCAGGCCTCCAAGCCCACATGGGGCTCCGTGCAGGTCCTCAGCCATGCACAGCAGACCTTAGAGCCAGGCCGACTCACAGGTTTTTGTTTGGAACATCATGAGGCTCCCCCCCCTTCCTTTCTTTTTTCCTTCCTTCCTTTCTTTCTTTTTCTTCTTCTTCTTTTTTTTTTTTTTAATAAAATGAGTGATAAAGGTTCCTGCCAGGAACCATTGTCTTCCAAAGTCTAAAGTGTTTGAAATTAATTTATCCGCTTAGGATGGTGTATAAATTTCTCATTACGAGTGTCAGTGATCAACAAGAAACCATTCCAAGAAATGTCTCGGGCCCTTGCCAAGCCCCGGGCCCTGGGTCCCTCGCAGAGCCGATGCCCGCCACAAAGGGCTTCACACAGTCAGGAGCGTTAACTATGCATGCTTTCCCGTTGCCCTGGCTCAGCCAAATGCCCTGTGAGAACGACACGTCCACACCCGGTTTTATTATTCTGCACAGATGCTGGCTTGTTGTGTGTTTCCAGCTTGGGGGAGCATAATGTAGGGTGTTAGGGGGTTTTGTTATTGTGTTGGGCATGTGCTTTTATACTTTCCCGTCCCTCGCCCCTTCTTTGGAAGATCCACCCCCCTGAGTCCCCCAAAAAGCAAGAGGAAGTAGGGGACAGGCCCTGAAGGTTCTTGGAAGGGCCAGGGATACAGTGGGGGAAGGGATAAAATGAATTGAATCTCTTTGAGGTGTGTGTTGTTGGGGGGTGTGTTAAAACCAAAGAGAGGAGGAGAGGAGAGGGGGAGGTTAAGCCCTGGGAAAAAATGGCACCTCCAGCCCTGGCTCAGTCTGACTGCCAGCTACCAGGGGCGGGTGGCAAGCAGTGAGAGTGAGCCATGCTTCTGCTGCTCTGGAGCTGCTGCACCTGGCCCCGCCTCTAAGGCTGTTCCCAGAAGGTGCAGCTTTGGAAAGGGAGCTCTCAGGACTTTCCTGCCATGTGTACCCTCTAATTCCCACATGCAAATGGAGCCCTGAAACTGCAAGGGCTGAAGAGGTACAGTCCTGGGACTCGAACCTAAACTCCTATGGTGGCTGTGTCCTTGGCCTCCTCTCACTAGCAGTCTTGGCAGCATTCTCCCTTTCACTGTAAAGCCCATCCAGTAGCCCCAGGAAGATATGCTATACCCTTCTCCCCTGCTCAGAGTTCTCTCCCTGGATTTCAGGCTCAGGAACCCCAGAAAAGGTGTCCTCTAGTTCAAAGAACATGGCCAAAGGAAACACGGAAGTACCCCCCACACACACCAGGACCTTGGTTGATGCCTGCTGGTTCAGGCCATGCCTTGTCAAAGTATGGCTTTTCCAGGGCTGCTGGGGTATAGAAAAGTCTGAGATTTTAAAGGGCAATGCAGGGAACTAGTCCATTGTCTGGAGATCCCATCTGAATTTCTAATACTCTCTTCCAAACCTGAAGGGCTTAGGCCAGGGAGTCCGGTTGACCCTGGCTTTGATCGCTAGGAAAGGGGTGGATGGGACATATAGACAGTGCTGAGCAGAGCTACCACCAACAGTGACTACGGAGTCTTAAGCTCAAGCCAGCTGGATATTGAGTCCCAGCAGAAGAGACAGCCCAGTAAGTTTTATTACCTGTAGTCTCCCCCCAGTCCTTGACATATGCTTGGTCTCTTTTTGACTACCCAGCCCTCTTCCTCAGGACTGGGCATGCTCAGATCTGGGACTACTTTCAGAAGTGCCAGTCTTGGCTGGCACGCTCACGCCTGGCCTCTGTGCCTGACTGCCCAGGGCAGGGCCTCTGCAGAGTAGCTGATTGGGATGCCTGGCAATCGCTGGTCCTGGGCTGTGGGCCAGCCTGCAGCCCCTGTGGAGGAACCCTCATTAAAGGTCTCATGGTCTAGTGGGCAGGGCATCAGACTGGACATCTGGAGGCTCAGGGCTGTGTCCAGCTTGCTGCTGCTTTGCTGGGTGACCTTAAGCAGATTACTTGGCCTCTCAGTGCCCCATCTGCCCCCTGCCTTCTCCCTGGCTGGCAAGGCTTCCTGGAGGGCATTTTAATGGAGCAGCTCACAGAAGTCTAGAGTCTACAGTACCTCAATTTTAACTACTCCAGCCATACTAAGGGTAGCCGGCTTTGCCCAGGAAGCCCTCCTCCTCCTCTCTAAAATTGTCTCTGGACATTGCTGGGCCACCACAGTCCTGGTCTGAGAGGTGTTGCTATGTGGGGACTGGGAAGAAGCTACAGCTCTGAGAACACAAGGGGCTATTCAGATGGATCCAGAAAATTCTTCCTGTGCAGATGAAGAAAAAGAGAGAGGACACACAGCCTCGTGGAGGCATTTCTAGGCTGAACAGACGTTATGCCATCCTCCAGCCCCTTTTTACTTCTCTCTTGAGCTTTTTACTCCAGCCTTCCTTCCAGTCTCAGGCCAGAGGGTAATTTTGCACCTGTCACCTGACCATCCCAGCAGCCCCTTGCCTTCTGAGTGACCAAGGACCTGCACTGCCATCCCAACCCCTTTCTCTGCAGTCTGTTTTGTAATCTTCCCTCACCAGGCACATCCCAGGCTCTCACACCAGCAGTCTCTCCACATTAACATAGGGAACCTCACTCCGCCCGTGCCAGGCCTACCACCTGAAAGGTCCAGCTCAGCTTGTCTCATGAATGAACTGAGTACTCCCATGACTGCAACCACACCCCCTTTTCTGCACACTGCCTGCTCTAAGGTGTCCCTGAGGCCATGGATGAGGAACACTGCCTACCTGATCTCCAGCAGGGACTTCCTCCCTCATGAAGACGCAGGCTTCATGAACAATAGGTGCTCAATAGATGTGCACTTGGCAAGCACTTGTGTATGGCTTGAACACAGTAGGTGCTCAGTAGTAATGTCCCAAAGGCATTGTCTCTGTCCTCCCACCCCACCCCCATCATGCTGCATGTGTCCTTAAATCAAGCACACAGTGCTTTGCAGTGGCTTCCACAGACCTGCCTGTTGTCTGTAGCCTCCACACTCTGCATAGCCAGCTAAGATTCAGCCATCCCAACATCCTCTTTTTGCCACCTGGGTCTCAAGCCAATAATGAGAATACTGCTTGCTTTTGGCAACCTTCCCTTGGGCTAAGTGCATAATGCATCTACATATATCTACACTACAGCTTTGTACTTTGATAGCTGAAGCTAAGGTTCAGAGATTAAGTGGCTTGCCTGGGGTCACACAGCTGGTAGAGGCAGAAATGAGAGCCTAGCCCAGAGCTACAGGACTGGGAAGCCAAAGCTCTGGCCTTCACTCACAGCTGCTGTCTTCCAAGGCCTTCCAAGGGGATTTCTCACAGACATGGCATCAGCATAGTGGCTAGAGGCCAAGAAAGAATTTCTTAGGTGACTCTTTCCTCTTGGCATTCTCTTTAGAGTTTACACCAAAGTGGAATGGAGAATGAGCTTATTTTGCCAGCCCTGGAGCTTGAACTCAGGGGCAGGGCACTGTCCCTGGACACTTTTTACTCAAGGCTAGAGCTCTGGCACTTGAGCCACAGCACCACTTCCTGCTTTTTCTGTATGTGGTACTGAGGAATTGAGCCTAAGGCTTCATGCACGCTAGGCAAGCACCCTACCTCTAGGCTATGCTCCCGGCCCGCAGGGTGGGCTTTCACACATCAGATGTCAACTACAGGTATAAGCCCAGAATATACCCAGTGGACATTGCCAGTTAATTTTTCTTCCCATTCTTCTCCATCATAGCTTGCATTATTCAACTGTATTTTAAACTGATGTCTTGGTTTGCTATAAAAATCCTGAGAAAGGGGCTGGGAGTTTGGCCTAGGGCCTTGCCTTGTATACACGAGGACCGGGGTTTGATTCCTCGGTACCACATATATAGAAAATCCAAAAGTGGTGCTGTGGCCCAAGTGGTAGAGGGCTAGCCTTGAGAAAAACCCAAGGACATTGCTCAGGCTCTGAGTTGAAGCCTTAAGACTGGCCAAAAAAAAAAAAAAAATTCATTTAGCTGAGTGTAGTGGCTCACACCTATAATCCTAGCTACTCAGGAGGCTGAGATCTGAGGATCACAGCTCAAAGCCAGCCTGGGCTCTAAAGACTGTGAGACTCTTATCTCCAATTAAACACTAGAAAACCAGAAGTGATGCTGTGACTTAAGGGGTAGGGTGTTAGCCTTGAACTGAAGAGCTCAGAGACAACACCAGGCCCAGAGTTCAAGCCCCAGGACTGACAAAATAAAACAAATAATTTAAAAAAAAATCCTGAGAAATCAACGTATAAGAAGGAAAGATCCAAAATGGTGGTGGCTGCTGCATTAGTGTCCAGAGTTTCTCTGCTGCATGGCTGGTCCCAAGTGGAATAGCCCATGACGAGTGGCATGCACAGTGAGGAGGGTTCAGCCTGCATGTGGAAGGCCCTCGCCTACTCTGTTGTGCTACCCAGGGTGGGAGTGAGCATGCTCAATGTCTTCCTCCGGTCTTGCCAAGAAGAGCATGAGAGGCAAGAGTTTGTCCCATACCCCATCAGGATCCAGGCTTTCCCTGGGGAGATAGCATAACCCTCATCTAAATCCTCTTCCCACTGACTAAGCAGATGAGTGAAGAGAACATATCACCCAGGCGCGCGGGACCACAGCTTTGGTTTGGGCCATTCTCTGCATGTGGACCAGAAAAGTATGTAGCACCTTCAACTCAACTTCCTTTCTAGTATCCAATGACAAACTGTGCTTCCATCCATTTGCTTATAGTAGGAAATGGCTTACATAAATAGGCTAACTTTAAAAAAAAAAAAAAAAAAAGAAGGGGGGGCGGAGATGGAGATTTGTTTGGCTTACATTTTCAGAAGTTTCGGTCCATGGTCCCTGTCTTTCTGTGTATGAGGACAGGCAGAAAGTCCCCGTAGAGCAAAGTTGTTACCTCATGGTGGCCAGGACACAAATACAGAAAGCAGAGACTAGGATTTCAATAACAATCTCTGAGAGCACACCCCAACGACCTACCTTTCTCCCACCAGGCCCCTCCTCTCTGTCGTTGCTAAGGCCTTAATGCCTATATGATCTGGATGCCTGCTCATCTTTCTGCAGAGCCCTTGGATCAATAAGTAACACAAAGTGGGAAGAGGGGAACCAAAAATTCCTACTTGGAGTCAGGGTGGAAAGTCCTGGCACTGCCTCCCTCCCCATCCACTGCCTTTCTGAACACTGAATGCTGCATGTCTGGGGCATTCCACTTTACATGTTCCATGGGCAAGGCTCTAGAGAATGCAGCCTGAGGAGAATGCAGACTGGCAAATGAAAATGAGGAACCTGAGCTGATTGCTTCTCATGGATCCAACCCCCATGGAACACTCAAAAAGAAGTTAACAGCTGGATGCAGGTGCCTCATGCCTATAATCCTAGCTTCTCAGGAGGCTGAGGCCTGGTGATCCAGGTTTGGAGGAAGCCCAGGCAGGAAAGTCCATGAGAATTTTATTTATAATTAACCACCAAAAAGATGGAAGGGGAGATGTGGCTCAAGCAGTAGAGAGCTGGCCTTGAGTAGTTCAAGTTCAGTATTGGTGCTGTCTCTCTGTCTCTGTCTGTCTACCTGTCTCTGTCTGTCTACCTGTCTCTGTCTGACTCTCTCTCTCTCTCTCTCTCTCTCTCTCTCTCTCTCTCTCTCTCTCTCTCTCTCACACACACACACACACACACACACACACACACACACACACACACACTACTCCACACCCCTCCCACATACTCCAGTTAATACCACCTCATAGGGTAGTATTCAGGCCTACAGAACATGTCCAGGTGCACCTGATATGGAGTCCAATACAGAGCTGGTAATTTATAAATGTGAGGCTTTCTCCCTTCCTTTTACTTATTTATTTTTTGCCAGTCTTGGGGCTTGAGCTCAGGGCCTGAGCACTGTCCTTAAGCTTTCTCAAGGCTAGAGCTCTACCACTTGAGTCACAGCACCATTTCTGTCACTCATTTCATTCTTCTATGTATGTGGTACTAAGGAATCAAACCTGGGTCTTCGTGCTTGCTAAGCAGGCACTCTACCACTAGGCCAAACTCCCGGGTCCCTTTCTCCTTCCTTTGAACCCCCAGCTGAGGTGGGCCCAGCAGGCTTTGCATTCTCTGATAAAGACCCTGCTGCGCCAAGCATTAAAATACATATCCAGGTCTCCCAGTCGCAATGATAGGGCCTCTTGATTTCTGGCAATGGCTATTTTTCTGGCCCCCATTCCTCTCAAAGACAGGCTATGGTTGGGACTGGACTGCCTAGATACTGATTGTACAATCCCTTTACAGGGATCTTAAATTGCAGCCTTGCTGCCCAGTAACACCCTGTGGAGAGGACAGGAGTACAAGTGTCACCAGGAAGATGAACTGTGAGTGAAAACAGAGCTGTACCCCTGCCCTTGCCCTGCCAGGCATGAGCCCACTCTGACCCCAGAGAAATCCCCAGAGAGATCGGCATCCCCATTCCACTCCTAGACACAATGACAGGCACATCAAGTCACAGCACGTTCGCCCTATTTGCCAATCTGTTGACTGTGCCCCCCTTGGCCTTCAAGTCCTATTCATTGGGCAGTAAACATGTTACCTAGCAACCAAGTGTCAATATCAACAAAGGCTCCGATGAAGTTGTTAATCTGAGCAAGACTGACAGTGGGGCCAACGCACCCCGTGCGCCGCTCCTTGGAGCATTGTCTGACACTTAGACTTGCCTATGAGGATATCGATGCTCAAAAGACCCCACTCTCCCTCCACTATGAAAATTAAATGAAGTGTGTGTCACAGGCAGGGAAAAGACACCAGCACTGGCTCTCCTGGGGATCTTACTTGTCTTTTTTCTTTCCTCCCCCCAGCACCACAGCCCATGGGGGTGGAGTGCTTTCCCTGAATACAGTGACCGCTGCTAATTTCTGGAAACAATGTGGGACACTCAAGGGCCAGTCTCGGGCACTTGAGAAGACACGCCTGTCATTTGTTCTGTTGTGGAAGCCCCAGGTGGGGTGAGAAGGGCACAGCTGATTCTGGGATACAGTTCGGTGCCAGGCAATGCAGTGAATGGATACTGGAGATCAAGGCTGACCACGTGGCAGGTGCTGTGTGATGGGGGCTGGGTGTGGAATCATGGAGGGTCATGGTCATACTCTTCTTACAGCAGAGACAATCAATGAATCCAGAAATGTGTTTGCCATGAAATATGCAGTTATCAGAGGCAGACCCTGCAGAAATACAAGGTCCTGAGCATGACTGACGCATGTATGTATCTTCCAGAGGTACAGAAAGGCCACTGGATGGAGCCTGGGGTAGGGCTAAGGATGGAATCTGCTGGGACCCTGAAAGATCAGGGAGGCTGTGGCCAGGAAACTCTAGGGAGTTCACTCTAATGGGAGTGGCAAGCCGTGCTGGGTTGTCATGATGGGGACTGAGTCTGGTTGCACTGTGATGGCGATAGGGAGAGGAGAACTCAGGGGCCCGGGTGGGGCTAGGGAAGCCAGGCAGGAACCTATAGCCCAAGGTGGATGAAAGGGGCTGATGTTCCCCAAAGGCCTCAACCCGAAGCTATCAGAGGAACAAGGTGCAAAGCCCTAGCCAGATTGGATGGGGCTGGGACAGGAACTCAAAGCCAGATCCAGGGTTGAATGCTGCGCTGCCTCAGCTCTTCTCACTGTCCTTAGGAGGATATCTTCCCTTTAAGGGTCTGAGTTCTTCCTCTAATGGAAAGTTCCACATTGACTCTGTCTACCCTCTAGAAATGGCAGCAGTAGGACATGGAAAGAACATGGATTTGGATCAGAATGGGATTCTAAGCTTAACTGTTCCTTAATATCTGTGGGATCTTGGATGACTCATCTAACAACCCTGGGCCTCAACTTTCTTCCTCTGGAAGAAATACTTCTGAAGATCCTCTGGTAATGTTCAATGGGTGTTGTTTGGCCAGGGTATTTTTCATAGTATTGACACTTTGCTAGGCCCAGGGAGAGCCAGAATTTTCTCCTTTAGGAAAAAAGAAGCGATTAAAATTGTGTGGGCTTGGCAGCCCAGCTCCAAGCGGGGATGCTGAAAGGGGACTGTTGGGTAGGACAGAAAGGAGCATGAGCCAGGATTGAAGAGCCAGGTCCTGAGAGCCTCCTGCCTGTTGTGAAGTGATCCTGGGCAAGTATGTTCCTTCCTGGTTCTGGATTTTGCCATCAGGAAAAGATTGTTTCCAGCCTCTGGAAATGGGAGTGAGGAAAGCATGTGACAGCGAGTCCCCTGGCCACATAGCCCCCACTGGCCAACCTGAAAGCACCCATCCCAGAAGACCACGCGGCATAGTCATGTACAGGAGCAGGAGGTTTATTAGAGAGACGGACATGGCCATCTCCCCCACACAACAGGGAGCAAAAATGGCCTCTATCCCAATCCCCGGACATCCTTGTAACACCAGGGCTAGAGGTGGGAGTTACTACTCTGTATGCACAGCTAGGTCTGAGCCAAGAGTGAGAATGCTGAACCAGCCCACTGCCCCAGAGAAACTGGTGAGAGCCCCAGGAGAGTCTTTGTGAAGGGCAGGGTGGAGTTTGGGTTTGGTGCAGTTGGGGACAGATACAAGCTACTCCAGGAAGGGAAGTGGGAGAGGCTGAGGACCTGATGGAGAAAATGCTAACACCAAGATTTCAACATAGACACAGCGGGCTGAAGGCTAACATGAGAATTGATTCAGTGGGAGCTCTTTGGATGTTAGACTGAGCTTTCTTCACCTGGTAAAGACTTGAAGGGCACAGGTGATCAAAGAGGAGGAGCTCAAGGCCATGTTCCATCTTACCTACCCTTGGGGCTACCCAATAAACCTGTGTGCACAAAGATAGTACTGAGGTCAGAATGCTATCCTTCCGACCCTCTATAAAAATCTTGGACTGGGGAAGCCCAAACGAGGCTCCTAGGGAGACCCAGGCTGCACCCAACCCTTCTTCCTCCCATCTTGAGCAGGGGCTAGTAGAGAGGGCAGGCTTAGGAAAGGCACTCAAGTCTTACCCAAGCCCAGGCTTTCTCTCAGCAAGGCCTACCCTCAGTCCCTGCAAAGCTCCATTCATGCCCTGGCTATTGTCACCTTCAACCTGTGGAGCTACTGAGGTAGGAGCCCAGGTTTTGGCTGTTTAGTCTGGCTCAAGCCCAGTTCCTGCCTTGATCTAAGACATTTCCTAGGAGCTAAGGGGCACCTCTGCCCTTCACCTTGACCCACCCCATCCACTACCCTCTATTCTCTTTCCTTCCCTACTGAGTGAGGCATTGAGGATCCATTCGTTTTATCTGAGGTTATACAATGATTAGATATGTACTGCATACCTCTTGACTAGAACATGGGTATGTAGTTAACAAAATAGACACTGAACTGCATTCTTAACTTACTTTTCCACTCTTCGACACCAAGTTCATTCACATTGGTACTGGCTTTTACAAAACATTGAGACCTCATGGGAAGATGTTCTGACTAGGGCATGCCTTTCTTCCATGACTTTCTTACCAAAAGTCCATGATTTAGACTGGCACTGGTGATTCATGCCTGGAATCCTAGCTACTCAGGAGGCTGAGATCTGAGAGCCATAATTTGAAGCTAGCTAGGACAGAAAACTCTGAGACTCTTATCTCCATTTAGCCAGCAAGAAGCCAGAAGTGGAGACATGGCTTAAGTGGTAAAGTACTAGCTTTGAGGTAGAAAAACTGAGAAAGTCCAAGGATCCTAAGTTCAAGCATCAGTACCAGAGGAAAAAAAGCAATTAGTAGATGTAAATAAAGCATGTAATGGAGGCAGGCACCCCAAAGGGCTCCACAGGCATCCATTGTTACTGCTGTGGTCTTTTCTTTCATATATTTTTATTGTAATTAATAGAAGGGTTACATGATATTTGACTGATAGAAGGTTCATTAATTCCCATACATTGATACCCTTTCACATGTCTTGGTCCCCATTCCCCCCCCCACCCCCACCCCTCATCTTGTTTTCCCCCCTTCCCTATCCAATTTCAAATAACCAAATACAAATATATCCAATGTATCAGATAACAAAGTGAGATACTGTAACAATATGAGATAACCAAGGGACAGCAAAAGAGATGAGAGATAACATAGTACATTAAGGACAACAATCATTCATTATATGGGCTGCTGTGGTCTTGTAGAGCCAGGTCTGCAGCTTGTACATGGAGGTACAGTTCATTAGCCTAGGAGAGCACAAGAGAGAGCTCCTTTCTAGTTGATCTTGGGACTAAAACTAATCTACCAACATTAAGAAGAAAAGACTCTTGGGATCTTCACTGAAAAACAGGCCACGTCAGAGGTACCTCATGCCTGTCTGTGGGCACTGATTGGGAGGGTTTCAATATGGTTCAGAATCTTCACACCTAGCCTGTTAGGAAGAACTTTGTCCCCATTTCATGTGCTGAGTGCCAGATCAGGCCAGAGGGCTCTCCACATCCAGACTGGAGTCAGTCCACCCAGTCAAGCTGATGAAAGGGATGGGAGGAAAAGAAGGAACAAGAGAAAGAAGGAAAGAACGTAGAATCAAATCTGTGGCCAGAAGTTGGAGGCCTAGTCACAGGTCCTGCACACTTTATCTTCCTAATTAGGAAAATGGAGATGCAGAGATTTCCCCCTGCAGGATGGCAATGCACATCAGGAATGCTATTTGTGGAATACTGGTCCCAGTATCTGGCACACAGAAGACCCTCACTAACTGGAAGTTTCTCTCTCCTTTCATCGTAGGGTGGAGGATGCTTTGGAAATACAGCTAAGGGAAGCAGGCTCCAAGTTCCAGCCCATGTCATTCACTATCGCCTTTGTGTTAACCCCCTCCACAGCCACCTGCCCCTGAGCTACCACCACAATGACTATAATGATGGCACCTACTCATGTGACATTCATACAGCACTTGCCACATGTCAATCACAGACCCAGGACTCACAGGTGTTAGCTCATTTATGCTTCACAGCAAACCTATGAAATGGTTGCCAATATCTCCCTAAAGCACTAGGAATGAATGGTGAGGTGCCAGTCAAACCCAGGAAGTGTGACTCCAAGTGGCCTCAATCTACCACAGTACTGCGTACCTGCTGCTGAAGATAGCAGACAGTATTATTACCAGCACAGATTGAACTGTGTCCTCTTGGGGAAAAAGAACTCACTGGCATCCTAACACCTCAGCTCCAGAACCTTGGAAAGTGACCTTATTTGGGAGTAAGATTTTGGAAAATGTACTCAAGATGTGATCTTTGGAATAGGCCCTAATCCAATGACTGGTATCCTCATTAAAAGGGGAAATCTGGGCATATCAGCATGAGTGACCACACATGTGGAAGGAAAGCCCAGGAAGACTCTTCTGCAAGCCAAAACTGCCAGAAGCTAGGAGAAAGGCCTGGAATAGCTTCTCTCTCACAGTGCTCAGAAGACACCATGGCTTCTGACTTCTAGCCTACACAATTGTGAGATGACACAGCTCTGTTCCTTGAGGCAACTTATTGGTGGTGTTATGTCAGCCCCGGGAAATGAATATAATCCCACCAGACGTGGCATTTACTCCTAAAAAAATTCCCTCATAAAATAAACTCATTGTCTTTATTGGTAGTCCAGTCCAGTGGTCCCCACAAAGGCAATTTGGACTGAAAACAGTTTTGATATTCACACTGGGAAAGTGCCAGTGCTATTAGGGCACAGAGCCCCACCCCACAGTGCCCAGGACAGCCTTCATCACAAAAACTATCTCATCCAAAACATCAGAAGCACCAAGACTGAAAGCTCTTTGACCATATGGTAAATACCTGAATCCCGTGCTTTAAAGAAATGTGTATGGACTGAGATCTGAGGATCATTGTTCAAAGCCAGCCAGGGCAGATTAATTTGAGAGATTTTTACTCCAATTAACCGGCAAAAAGCTGGAAGTAGAGGTACAGCTCAAGTGGTACAGTATCAGCTTTGAACAAAGAGCTAAGCAAGAAGCAGTATGGCAGTTCCTCAAAAGACTAAACATAGAGCTCCCCTATGACCCAGCAATTCCACTACTTGACATTTACCCAATCATCCAGAAACAAGGACATACTAAATCCACTAGCACAACAATGTTCATTGCAGCACTATTTACCATAGCAAAGATATGGAACCAACCTACATGTCCCTCAGTTGATGAGTAGATCAACAAGATGTGGTATTTGTACACAATGGAATTCTATGCTGCTGTCAGAAAGAACGACATTGTCCCATTTGTTAGGAAATGGAAAGACTTAGAAAAAATCATATTAAGTGAAGTAAGCCAGACTCAAAGGAACTTAGGCTCAATGGTTTCCCTCATTTGTCATAATCAGTAGAAACCTTGGTCTCTCCTAGCAGAGATTTGCAATAGAGGAAAACCTTGATACATAAGGCCATATAGTATGATGCTAAATTAAAGGAGCTCTAGGATATAGAAACATAAGCCATATAAAGAATGATTGTTGTCCTTAAGGTACTATGTTATCTCTCATCTCTTTTGCTGTCCCTTGCTTATCTCATATTGTTACAGTATCTCACTTTGTTACCTGATGTATCGGATATATTTGTATTTGGTTATTTGAAATTGGATAGGGAAGGGAGGGAAATAAGATGAGGGATGGGGGTGGGGGGGAGGGAAATGGGGACCAAGACATGTGAAAGGCTATCAATGTATGTGAATTAACGCACCTTCTATCATTCAAATATCATGTAACCCTTCTATTAATTACAATAAAAATATATGAAAAAAAGAGTAATAAACCCTTTAACTAATCTCTCTTAAAAAAAAAAAAGCTAAGCAAGAGCAAGAGGCTCTGAGTTCAAGCCTCAGTAAACACACAGGGAGGAAGGGAGGGAGGGAAATGAAATGGAAAAAAAAGGAGAAAAGTGTTGGTGTGTTTAAGCAGTTACCCCTGCCTCAATCACACACGCGGGCACACACACACACACACACAAGCACATATAGACACTTCCATCCATACTCATGGAATTTTGCTCCATCCCAGGGGCATATGGAGTCTCAGAGCTCCTCTGTACTCCCTTGGGTTAGACTCCCTACAACTTTATAGAATGAGGCTAATATAATTAAAAACTAAGAGTAGAGTAGCAGCATAGTGAAAAAGATGTAAGATAAAATAAGCAAAATCAAAAGCCTATAATTATATTCTGAATTGGAAATATCCGTATGAACTCAGGTGCCTTTCTTCTTGTGAGAAGAATGCAGATATCACCTAGAGTCATTCAGTGATACATGGGGTACCCAAGGCCATCTCCAAAGCAATGAATCACCCTGACCCACACTAGGAGTCTATGAGAATCCAGGGCATCATGGAGAAGTTGATGCTTCCACTGCCAGGGTGAGAAAACTAGAAGATCAACCGGGTGCCTGTGGCTCATCCCGATAATCCTAGGCATGCCACAGACTGGATGTGTAGATATTTAGGATCGATATGTCTTCCTGGAGGAAAGATCCCTTTAGTAGTATGTAGTAACCTTCTTTGTCTTTTCTTACTAATTTTGGTTTGAAGTCTATTTTATCTTATATGAGGATGGCAACTCCAGCCTGTTTATGGGGGCCGTTAGCTTGATAGAGTTTATTCCAGCCTCTCACTTTCAAAAGATGTTTGTTTTTTCGGGTAAGGTGTGTCTCTTGAAGACAGCAGAAGGATGGATCTTGCTTTTTGATCCAACTAGACAGCCTATGCCGTTTAATTGGAGAGTTAAGTCCATTGATTTTGAGAGTTAGGATTGAGAGATATTTATTAGGTCCTACCATTTTTAAAAGCTTTTATTTGGGCCTGTGTCTTGACAGTTCTTGTGGTCCTTAGGTGGTATGCTGTTTAGGTGCCATTTCTTTCCCTATATTGCATTTATTTTGATTTTCTATGTATAGAACATCTTTGAGAATTCTCTGTAGTGTTGGTTTTGTTGCGACATATTGTTGCAGCTTTTCCCTGGAATGGAATGTTTTTATGCCGGGGCCAACCAGCAGCAAACCAGGGTTCGCAGATTGGGGTTCCTGAAATAGGGGGCAAGGACTAGGAAGAAATAGAAGAGAGACAGACACACCGGGTCTGGGATGTCCGCAGTCCAGGTAAAGACTGCCGCGTTTATTTTCCACTCCAGCTTCTTCCCTCCTTGAGACCCAGGGAACTTCCAGGTGTTACATTCATATGGTAAATCTCAGGTCATTTAAACAGAATAAGGCCAGAAAACAATAAGACAATAAAGCCATTGTCTGATGCAAATCAAGGTACAGTTTGATTCCACTCTGGCTCCCAACATTTTTATTGTTCCCTCAGTTATGAATGAGAGCTTAGCTGGGTACAGTATTCTTGGTTGGTAGTTATTTGACTTAAGGGCATGACATATATGCTTCCAGTCACTTCTTGCTTGCAGGGTCTCTGCTGAGAAATCTGGGGTTATTCTTATTGGTTTTCCTTTATAGGTTACTGAACCCTTTCCCTGGCTGCCTTTAGGAATCCTTTCTTTGGTCTCTATTGATCCAGTTCGGATTACAATGTGGCGGTGGGATGTTCTTTTCTGGTCAGGTCTGTTTGGGGTTCTAAAAGCTTCTGGTATCTGGATGGGCCTGCCCTTCTGGATATTTGGGAAATTCTCTGAGATGATTCCCTGAAGTATATTTCCAATACCAATCTAGATGTCCCTCAGTTGATGAGTGGATCAACAAGTTGTGGTATTTGTACACAATGGAATTCTATGCTGCTGTCAGAAGAAACGACATCGCCCCATTTGTTAGGAAATGGAAAGTCTTAGAAAAAATCATATTAAGTGAAGTAAGCCAGACTCAAAGGAAATTAGGCTCAATGGTTCCCTTCATTTGTCATAATCAGTAGAAACCTTGGGCTCTACTAGCAGAGATCTGCAATAGAACAAAACCTTGATACATAAGGCCATATAGTATGAAGCTAATTGAAAAGACCTCCAGGATATTGAAACAAAAGCCATACAATGAATGATTGTTGTCCTTAATGTACTATGTTATCTCTCATCTCTTTTGCTGTCCCTTGGTTATCTCATATTGCTACAGTATCTCACTTTGTTATCTGATATATTGGATTTATTTGTATTTGGTTATTTGAAATTGGATAGGGAAGGGGGGAAAACCAAGACAGGGGGGTGGAGGGGAGGGTAATGGGTATCAATATATGTGAATTAATGTACCTTCTATCTGGCAAATATCATGTAACCCTTTTTTTAATTACAATTAAAAAAAAGACCAAAAAAAAAAAAAAGACTAAATGTAGAGCTCCCTATAACCCAGCAATTCTACTTCTTGGCATTTACCCAAATGTCCAGAAACAAGGACATACTAAAACCACTAGCACAATGATGTTCATTGCAGCACTATTTACCATAGCAAAGATATGGAACCAATTGAGATGCCCCTCAGTTGATGAGTGGATCAAGAAGATGTGGTATTTATACACAAGGGGATTCTATGCTGCTGTCAGAAAGAATGACACTGCCCCATTTGTAAGGAAATGAAAAGACTTGAAAAAAATTATATTAAGTGAAGTAAGCCAGACCCAAAGGATCATAGGCTCAATGGTTTCCCTCATTTATAATAATTAGTATACACCTAGGACTTGCCCAGCAGAGAATCACAATAGCTCAAAACCTTGGTATATAAGGTCATATAGGACGAGACTAAATGAAAGGATCTCTAGGATATAGAAACAAGAGCTTTATCTTGTGTGATTGTTGTTCTTAATGTACTATATTATCTCTCTTCCCTTTTATTGCCCTTTGGTTAATCTGATATTGTTACTGTACTGTATATTTGTTACCTGGTATATTGCATATATATTTATTTGTTTATTTGAAATAAGAAAGGGAAGGGGAAAAACAAGATATTTGGAGGGGGTAAGGGGAAGGGAGATGGGGACAAAAACATGAGAAGGGGTATCAATGTGTGAGAAGTAATGCACTTACTACCTGGCAAATGTAACTGTAACCCCTCTATTATCCCTACAATAAAAAAATAAAAATAAAATAAAGCCTTAGAATTTGAGCTAGATTTTTTTCTCATATAAAAACAAAGAAGTTATCCCAGATTTCCACAATTACACCAGGAAGAGCCGCATCAGAATGCACTGTATTGGCTAATGATGGGACAACTTTATAACAAAAATAACTACTAACAAGCTGGGTGTGTGTGGAGGGGGGAATAAACTGGGGAGTAGTGTAATAGGAGAGCACTTGCATAGCATGTACAAGACCCAAGGTTCCATCCTTAGTACCACACACACAAAAAAATTAAAGAATCATATTAATGGTTAACACAGCTTGATACAAGCCAAATATTGAGTTTATACTGGTGTTTAAAAAAACTCACTTGTCACTTTTGGAGGTTGCTAGGGAACCAACACATCCTTTCAAAAACTTTTTAAAATTTATTGTTTTAAAATGAGAAAGGATCAAGCATTTATCTTGCATTTCCTGTACTGCCTGAGGCAAGGGAAATAATTAATGTGGAGAGGAAAGCTCTGGAAGATTGGTTCCTAGGAAAGACAGCAAATGCTGGAGGCTGGCACTGCTTGGCAAACCCTAATGAAACCAAGAGCTGTAGACGTGTGTGAAATCTGTGACGTGAGAGGTTGATGGGACATTTCTGACAGACAGTCCTAACCAGCAGTACTGAATCCATCAATTATTTGTAGCTTCCCAGAAAGAACCAGAAATTGTGGATCTCCAATAAGAGGCCACAGGAGCATGTGGCACCATTTCTGAAAGGCTCCTGGCATGTTCTGCAGTAGGAAAGGCTGAAGAGGGGCTATTGGTCCCAGGAGAGTATAATGGTGATGACAAAATCCTCAGGTCCGGTGACAGTGAAGCTGTCACAATATCAGAGTGTAGAACATTGCTGTGTGTATATCAATTCCAGTGCCAACCCACCTACTTACTATGCTACTAGTCACACGGAAATATCGCATCTGAAATTATGTCTAGTACTTAATGACCATGAAGGACTATGTTTCAGATTCTTATGTTTACAGACAGTGCCTTTGGTCAAGATTGCAGTTTTCGAGCTGGGAGTTTGGCCTAGTGGTAGAGTGCTTGCCTAGCATGCACGAAGACCCGGGTTCGATTCCTCGGTACCACATGCATAGCAAAAAGCTGGAAGTGGTGCTGAGGCTCAAGTGGTAGAGCTCTAGCCTTGAGAAAGTCCAAGGACAGTGCTCAGGCCCTGAGCCCAAGCCCAGGGCTGGCAAAAAAAAAAAAAAGATTGCAGTTTTCTACTGTTTATAAAAGTGGGCTGGGACTGTGGCCTAGTGGTAGAGTGCTTGCCAAATATGCATGAACCCCTGAGGTCAAGCCCCAAAACCGGCAAAAAGAAAAGTGTTTGCTGTACTTGATGACTTAAGAATGAACATGTGCTGATAACTTCCACCCAGGTCAAGAAATGGAACATAATTAGCTTCTAAAAGCTTATGTTATGATCCTTTTAAATTTCTTTCTCAAATATGACCACTCTCCTGGTGCAAAAGATGCTATGTTGGTTTGTGGTTTTTGAGACAGAGTCTACTACAAAGCACAGGCTGGCTTTGAACTCACAGTCCTCCTGCCTCAGCCTCTTGAATGCTGGGATTATAGAAGTGGACAGTCATATCCCACTATACTGTGTATGAAGCCTAATATGTTGCCTGAATTAGAGTTGATAATATGCCCACTTTCTACTTAGGGAAGTAAGTAGAAAAGTATGCTATAATATCAACATATGTTGCTGAGCAAATGTGTTTCAAAAGCAAAAAATAAAAATAAAACAATAGTGTTTGCTATAAAACAGCTGCTATAAAACAGCACACCATATTACAACAGCATACCATAATTCAACAGCACACCATATTACAGGAGCAACAGCCTCACCCAGTCCATGTTTTCTGGGTCTCTGGTGAGATTGACCTGGATCACATCAGTTCATGTGAGTACAAGCTAAGATACACACACCATAGAGATACCACCCTGTGATGCTGCCACACCCATTTGCAGTGCATGCCTGGATTAAACCAACTCTGACCAACCTTTGGGATTTCACTAAAAGTTACAGATAATACAGAGAAAGGGAGAGTGGGATACAGACGCACAAGGAGATGTGGTCACATCAAGCCTAAACCAGAAGCTCTAAGGAAAAGTGGCCTGCTTTTTTTTTTTTTCAATAAATGGTTTTGAATGGCAAGGTGGGTATAATGCTGTGACTGTTATAAGCCAAATAGATTTCACAGACTCTCAGCCAAAGGCGCTCCACAGAAGTTGGCTGGGTTGGGGTTTGCATGAGTGACTTCTATTATCCAATGGAGAAATTCCATCTAACAGATATTCAATGATGTCATGAAATGTTTTGGTATGGTAATAGTAGGTTGGTGGATTATTAAAGAAACCCCTTATCTTTCCCTTATCTTTTAGAGCTACATGTTGAATTAAGTATGTGGGTGAAATAACTCAAAAGGGCTGGACAAAAGTAGATAACTGTTGAAGCTGAGTAACCAATGCAGCAGATTATGGGTTCACTCTTCTTGCATAGGTCTGAAACGTGTGTGTGTGTGTGTGTGTGTGTGTGTGTGTGTGTGTGTGTGTGTGAACACACATCCATGTGACTACATAATGCTTACATTGGGGCTTCATGTTCTCACTCAGCATTTTTGCTTATGACTATAGCTCTACCACTTGAGACCCATCTCCACTTCTGGCTTTTTGTTGGTGAATTGGAGATAAGAGCCTTGTGGATTTGTCAGTCCCAGCTAACTCTGAACCATGATTCTCAAAATCTGTTTCCTTAGTAACTAGGACCTAGATATAAGCCACTGGTGCTTGGCTCATTTAACGTTTTTAGTCAGTGATTTTGTCGTTGTTGTTGCTGCTGTTGCTGTTGTTGGCCGTGGGGCTTGAACTCTGGGCATTCTACCACTTGAGCCACAGCCCCAATTCTGGTTTTTCTGGTGGTTGATTAGAGATAAGAGTCTCACCAACTTTCATGCCCGGGCTGGCTTTGAACCACAATTCTCAGATCTCAACCTCTTGAAATAGCTAGAATTGCAGGTGTAAGCCACCAGTGCCTAGCTTAGTTAATGATTTTTAACAAGCACCACAGATCCAACTGTGTCAGGCTTTAGCCTTCTTTGCTGAAGATAGGGTCATTCACACAGCCCTGCCCCAGCCTTCGCATGCCCAACCTGATGATTTAGTGATGGGCTAGGAGGACAATGAAAGAAGCTCATTAGTCACGGTAATATTTGATTGGTCCCTATAGTGAATGTCTCCCAATGGAAGGATATACTTGGTAGGGAAAGGGGACTGGCAGAGTGGGTATACACAATAGAAAGATGGCATGCCTGAGAAAGGACTAGATATGAGTGTGATATAAGACAATGCAGGGAGGCAGGTAGATGCTAAAGGCATTTGTTACTAGGTGAGGACACATCAAAGAGAGCAAGTCAGGGGAGAGAATAAGTAGCCATAGAGGTCAGCACAAGTCCTGTCATCCAATAACGTCTAGACTATGCACATCACCACATTACCTTCCCTATAACCACAGTGAAAGCTCTTTCTTCATTCCTATAAGATGCCAATGAAAATAGCAAAAGATGGTGTTGTTTTCATAAGAAAGCTGAAAGTTCTTCCAATGGGCTGGGAATGGCTATGTTGTCTTCCATGAAGAGACAGTCAGGTGTGCAGATGCTTAAAAATAAGCCTCAACTTAGCAGGGCATCAGTAGCTCACACCTGTAATCCAGCTGCTCAGGAGGCTGAGATCTGAGGATTGCGATTTGAAGCCAGCCCCAACAGGAAAACCCAATAAGACTCTGATCTCCAACTAACTACCAAAAAAGCCAGAAGTGGGGTTATCACTCAAGCAGTAGAGAATATTAGCCTGGAGCTCAAATGCTCAGGAACAGCATTTAGGCCCTAAATTCAAGCCTCAGGACCAATACAAAAAATGCTATAATAGCCAGGGATTGGTGGCTCTCACCTGTAATCCTAATTTCAGAAGACCAAGATCTGGATAGAATGGGCACAAAAGTTTGCTAGATTCCATATCCACATTAACCAGTATAAAACCTGGCTGTGGGCGGGGCTGAAGTGGTAAACTGCTAACTTGGGAAGCATGAGACCTGATTTCAGACTTCAAATCTGCTATCACTCGGTCAATAAATGGCTGATATCTTGGATCTAAATGCAGATTCTCCCAACAATACTGATGCTGAACTGTCCCATGCTCTTGCTTGACAGCCGTGTCTCTTCTTTGATGAAAGGACTATTCAGACCTTCTGCCATTCATGAAAGGATTTGTTTGATTTTTGCTTCTCATCTTAAAAGAAAACATTCGGGCTTTCCATCACTGAGTATCATGTAAGTTGTTGGTTTCTCTAGGCACTTTTCTTCATCTAAGTGAGGTTCTTCCTTTCTTCCCTTTTATTCCTAGTTTTCATATGGCTTTCATCGTAGACAGGTGTTGCATTCTGTCACATTTTTTCCCTTCGGTTCTGCTTTGCTTAGTCAGTTACTATGTGAATTCTGGTGATTTGTTTTCAAATGTTATATCAGCTTGCATTCCAGTGAGAAGCTCCATTTGATCTTAGTAGCCTTTCTGCTATATACATTACTTGATTCATTTAACTAAAAAAATTGTCTTTGCATTTTATGTTTATGAGTTGTGTGTTCTTTTTCTTGTAATGCCTCTGTCTAAGGGCATTGTGTCAAAGCAATGCTGGTTCCATAAGATGAATTGGAAAAATAGCCTCTTTTTCTGGAAGAGTTTATACAGAATTGACCTTGTTTCTGTTTTCAGGTTTTTTTTAAAAAAAGATTATTTTATTGTTAGCGTAAAGGTGATATACAAAGGGGTTATAGTTATATAAGTCAGGTAAAGAGTACTTTTTTTGGACAATGTCACTCCTTCCCTCATTTTGTCTCCCAGTTTTTCCCCCATCCCCCCCACAAGTTGTCTAGTTCATTTCCACATAGGGTCTAGTGAGTAACCATTGCTGCATTTGTTCACCCTTTGTCCCTCCATTTCTGAGCCCTTCCTTGCCCTCCCAAAGACAGATAAAGAGACAAGACAAAAATAAAATATAAGAACCTCTTGTTTCGATTTCCTGGAGTTCATTTCCATAAATATTATTTTCTATGATCAGAGGCTCGTAGACATTGTGCCTTTGAGTTCCTCCTTTGCTCACACTGTATGTGATTGCCTGGGGTCCCCTATATGTTATCATGTCCTGGTATATTTTAGATCTAGCATGCACATATGAGAGAAAGCATGCTGGCAGACCTTTTTCTTTCTGTATTGTGGATATGTTGACAATTGTTCCTCAACCTTCTGCATGGTCCATAAATGTCAGTGTTTCCTCACATGTACACATAGGTATGTGCTGTGCTGAGGGTTGTGGGAAGCCAGCACACCCCATGCCAGGTCCTGAGACAGTCACAACTTGGTGACCTGAGACAGCAGAGGAGCTATCTCAGCCTGACCTTGTCCTATTGGTCATGTGAGATGGCTCTGAGGTGAATAATGCTTCCTCAGTTTAGCTTTCAATCCACTTCCTGCATCTTGGTGGCCTTTCTCTGGGCACTGAATACTTTTCATTCTCCTCATCTTTCCAGGTTGCCTGCTTGGCCCTAAGATAGCCACTGACCTCAAAGAGAAGAAGTTTTCCCTAGTGCTTATGAGTAGGTTTTCCCATGGCAGTAATGCAGGCAATCGTGTCCAGTGGAGCAAAGGCAGACAAGATAGACCAGAATAAAAATGTTTTGCAATTTTAGTGTTCTTAGACAGGGGCCTTTGCCCCTGTGAAACTTGGCTTCAATTCAAGCAGAAAGGTAGATTTAGACATGTACAGTGAGCAAGCTTCAGAGTGAACTCCAGCCCTTTGCTTTGGATCCATTCAATGAGAACTCCAATAAGGAAGGTGCACAGGGGTACATGGAAAGTTTGTCTGTCTCCACTCTTTCCTGAAGGCCAGATGCAGGGTCCTGGGATCAGTGTGGCTTCATCCTAAATATGCACTGAAGCCTTCCTATGTCCCAGCACAGGCAAGGGGCAGCACCACTTGCCTTCTCTGAGGCTCACTACAGCTCTTGGGGACAAGGCTCGGCATCTGGTTAAAGCCTGATAAATATTTGCCAGATGGACTGAACTGCTTCCCCTCAAGCAGCCAGGAGAACCAAACAAAGCCACGAAGGGCTCCACTGTTCTCTGGCCTTAGCTTGAGTTGGACGCGTCCCAGGCTCTATCCAGAGCCTCTCCCAGAGCTCCTGGGGGACCCCTACCTGCACCCAAGGTTCCCTCAAGTGCTGCTTGTGGCCTGATTGCTCATGAAGCAGGATCAGGGCCCACCAGCCTCAAGGCTGGTCCTGTGCAGCCACTTCCACACTGCTACCCATACCCTCATGGCTGTGCGGCTGGAGCTTCTGCTGCTGACCATAGCAAGGGAATGCCACCATCAGCCTTGCTGCTCCAGCCCTGTGGAGGGGACAGAAAACTGCCCAGGTTGTCAATGAGCAAATATTTGTTGTGTGCCTACCAGGCACCCAAGAGCTGGTATGGCAGCTAGCCAGGCAGGACGTCCAGGGCCCAGCAGCTGGGCTGTGTACAGTTTAGGGGGGTGGATCCTTAAAAGCCTTTACTGGGCTCCCATGTCCAGCTTCTGATGTTTAGCACTTTCAACACACACACACACACACACACACACACACACACACACACACACACACAGCTTTTCCCTCAAGCAGACCTTTGTCCCCATGGCATTGGCTTGGCAAGGGTTCCCCTTCCAGTCACTGTCACTGGTAAGCCCTCTCCAGCTCATGCATTAGGGCTGACTTCAGGTCTCCAGCAAGCCTCTCTCCAAAGCCTCACCATCCTTCCCTAAAGCCTGAAGGGTCATGGGTAGCCGTACTTTATATTCAACTTGCCAAGATTACCACATTTACTTCCAGATAAATACAGTTTCTGCAACTTAGAATGGCCTGGGCACTTCAGCCACCATGACTGGGCTCTATGAGGGGCCAAGCACACAGTGTCAGGGAACACAGGAGCCAGGTTCTCTTAACCAAAAGAAATGGCCTTACCAAGGGATGCTGGCTACCTCCAAAACCTGATCCTCATCTCAACGAGGGAAATTTCTCAGGGGCAACATCCAGGACTACTGAACCACCAGCAGTGGGCTGAGGACCAAGGACTCTGCCCAAGCCTAAACATAGCCCAGAATCTTCCTCCAGCTCACAAGTTCTTGTAAACAGAAACCACCTATGGCCACCTATCCAGGCCTCCCATGGGCCTGGTGCAAGACACATCCTTCAACAAAGCCTTGTGAGGAGGAAGAACTGGTTTCATAACTCCCTGGCTTATGGGCTCAGGAGGGGACTGGGCATGACAGGGGCTGCTATCACCAAAGCTGGCAGCCAGGGAGAACAATAGCAGACGGAGAGGCTTGATCAGACTCATTGCCACCCTCATACCCAGAGGTGTAGGCTTTGTCCCCTGCAAAAGGGCTTTCAGCTCAGATTTTGCCAGATTTGGCCATGTTTCATCCCTGGGTTGAAAAAGGACTTGAGGCGGAGTCATTGAGCCCCATTTATACAAGACAAAACCCAGGAGGAAAAGGCCTCAGAGATCACTAAGTCAGTCAGTTCTAAGGGTCTTGTTGACATGCTGAGGAGGGAGACCCAGCCAGTAGTGATCCATGGACATTCACAGACATTACTGACTTGTAACACGCCCCATCCCACCATGTGATGCCTTTCTTAGAATTTTTAAGCAAATATGAAAATAACAGTCACACACAAACAGAAAAATGATCAGGATAGTTGTAAGTTCATTCCCTCAAGTCTTTTGTTTCCCAGAATGTCTGAAGCTAATGAACCGAGAGTTTTCTCAGGGAAGGGGTACAGTGCAGGGGTGTCTCTTAGCTGAGTATGAGAGAGAGCACCTGGGTGTGGGAGAGTTTCTGAGGAGAAGGAAGGCAATGTGAGGGATAGAATATTCTAGAACAAAGGAACATCAAGTGCAATGAAGAGACCAGGGCTTGGCTTATCTGTGACAGAGGTAGACCAAAGTTAGGATATGAAGCAAGAATGGAACTAGGCAAGAGATGAGAAAGCAAGCTAAGGAATTAGGTTTTCCTGTGAGGTTCTGTGAATGGTTGGTTATTTTCCCACAGTGCCTAGCACCATGCCTGGCACAGGGTAGGTATGTATTCCTATCACTCTGTTACGAACTCAGGGCATTTCCCATGATATGGTTCACAGCCAGCCAGGGAACCAGCCTCTCAGAGGGTGGAGCGTCACTGGAGGACTTACATCTTTAAAGATTGCTCTGATTGCTCCATGGAGAATAAAGCAAGAGTGGGTACACGTAAAATTGTGAGAGGCTGCTGCCCCAGTCCAGACAGATGGGCAGAGCAAGCAGAATCTAAATATAGTTTAGACAGAGGCTGGCAGGAAGTGAGGATGAGCCAAAACTCAGCTTGGACGAAAATCTCCCCAACATGCTACAGAAACTTAGTGGACATTCATGGACCCTGAGCCCAGAAGGAAAGATAACTGGAACATCCAAAGAATCAACAACAGGTACTTTGTTATCTGTGTGAGATGCCAGCTTTGGTGGGGCTGGCCCTGGCTGTGTGACTTTGGGGAAGAGCTGCCTGTCTAAGACACACACACACACACACACACACACACACACACACACACCTCAGGTAGAGTAGGCAAGCATCACACTTGCCCACCAGGTAAAGCTGGGCTTCTGTTCAACACCAAAACAGGCTGTGGGCTGGTGCATCTTCTAAAGTCAGTTCTCATCTCTATCCTGTACAGGGCTGTACAGGTCAGCAAGTAAAACTAGAGACTCATCTTCTAAGTTTCAAAATGGTGGTTTCTAAGTTTCTAAGTTTATACATATACATATATATATAGTTACATAGTTATATGATTTCATATATAGTTGTATATATAACTATATATATATATATTCCAGAACATTTCATCTTATATTTGTACATTAATGATGAGACATTCATAATAACAGACTTTTGGTATCTGTGGCTTTATCACTTGGTGGAAGACAGTGAAGATGTTAAACCTGATGTTTACACAGTTTCCCATTTGAGGGGAGACACAGCTAATGCAACATTAGGCACCAAAACTAGAATTGGAATTGTAGCTAGAGGTCCTGGGCTCTGGAATCAGCCAGACATCAGGCTGAAGCCCATCTTTGCCATATTATTTTTCAACTTTATTTTGCAGGGGGGTACTTGAACTTGAACTCAGGCTTGAACTCATAGCCTGAGCACTATCCCTCAGCTTCTTCACTCTAGGCTGGGGTTCTACTACTTGAGCCACAGCTTCATTTTTGTTTTTAGTTTTGTTTTAGGTAGTTAATTGAAGCTAAAAGACTCATGGACTTTTCTACACTGGCTGGCTCCAAACTGAGATCCTCAGATCTCTGCCTTCTGAGTAGCTAGGATTACAGATGTAAGTCACTACCACCTGGTAGTTTTCAACTTCTAGAAGTTTCCATTTGGACCTCTATCAAATGCAGGTAACCACATGCTTCAGAAGCGAGTGAGGTGCACAGAGGCTAGGATAGTCAGCCATGGTTAAGATAGCAATTACTTCAACAATACAAAACCAAGAAGTAGAGCTGTGGTTCAAGTAGTAGAATGCCAGCCCTGAGTGAAAAAATCAAGTGAGAGTGCCCAGGTGCCTGTTTCCTACACACACACACACACACACACACACACACACACACACACCTATAAAACATCAAATACACATGTACAAAAGGCTGGGAAGAAATGTACTCAATGCTTATATTCTGCTCTATTATTTTTCCTTACTTCACTTTTTACCCAAATGTCTCAAGCAGAATCTACTTTTAAAACAGAGCTAAACAACTCTGTTCTTATCTAATATACAATCTCTGTGGAGTGTGCCAGGCTCTGGCTGTCATCTATAACATCTAGGTTCCAAGGACAGATGGGAGTGATTGGCACCTCCCAGCCCCACCTGTGCACCACTGGATAGACACAGAACCATGGCATGGCAGGAGCCACGGCTCTCCCAGAGCAGCAGGTTCTAGGAAGAGAGGGTTAATGCATGCTGGACCTGAGGTTCGGCTTGGGCTATTATCCTACCAGCAGAGTTAGGGGTGACAGTGAACCTCATGATAGCTGCCTACCTGCAGCTCACCTGGATGAGCAACCACACTGGAGCGCCTCCAGGCCCCTGACCATACCAGGTGGGCGGCAGGACTGCCAGGGCCAGAATAGCTGCTGGCTTAGAACTGAGAAATCTGAGTCATGGGAACAGAGCGCTCATGCACTCTCTCTCTCTCCCCCTTTCCCCCCCCCTCTCTCTCTTCCTCTCCCCCCCCCCACCCTTTCCTCTAACACCTTTCTCTTCCCTAACCCCATGCTGCCCTGGAATATTAGAAAGCTGTCACCGATCAGGGTAGATCCTGGCATCTGCTATCTGCTATGTCAGCTGTGAGGCCTTGGGCAAGTCATTTAATTTCTCAGGATTCTACTCACTGGTCATTGAGAGAAATGAATGAGGCAGTACTCAAGAGTGTTTGCACAGAACCATTCCTCCCTCTCTACTCTCCTCTGTGTGTCCTGTTTGGATGACAATCCTGGGTTCCCAGTGGCTACTCCAGGACCCAGCCTGGCTTGGATTCTGGTTCCTCAGTCTCCAGAGACTGGTGTTTGGGCAGCTAGGCCCTGGAGGGAAATAGTGAGTGGCATTGCAAGAAGCCTGTCCCCAGCAGCACTGGAGCCAGTGAAAAACAAGGCATGATGGGAATTTAGGGTGCAGAGTGTACAAGAGGGCTTAACAGGGGGCTTAAAGCAGCCCTGACTCACTCTACATCCGCACTTGCTCTTCTGCCTTACAGTGAAGATATGGGAGGCTGGGGAGGGGGGGAAGGGTGAGAACTGAGGTCAGCACCAGCTAACAGGTGGAGAAGGATTCCTGAGGGCTATGGACAAGAAGATCACAGTCAGAGCCTGGCTGGGCCACCCATTAGCTATGGAACCTTGGGCCAGTGGCCTCAGTGTCCCCTCAGCTGCAAAAGAGACAGTCACATCACAGGATTGTTGAACATAGGGATGGAAATGTACCTCCAGCGCCATCAATTGGTGGGGCAATTACAACACAAAGGCCATTGAAGGCCAAGCATTTTGCTGGCAGGGCCTTTTTCTATCATTGTCTTCCTGGAGTGACCTAAGACACTAATGATATTTACTTGCCATACACTTCGAGACCCATCACTTAAATGGCAGGCACTCCGATTAGACTTATTAGACTTGATGAAAAGGAAGCCTGGGACCACTTGCTAAAGCCACTGAGTATGAAGATTGGAGTTAGGATTTGACCACTGAACTGGAAGCCTGTCTCCTTCACCCCTTACTTCCAACAGTCACCAGCCCGGGCTTTGATAGCCACCATGTTGTATGGCTTCCTGGGTCTCTGAGACTACCTAAGAGCTTGCTTTGATATCATCCTGATGAGACATTGGGGCTAGAGAGCCACAGGAAGGGAAATACGCGAAAGAATGTGAAGGAGGACCACAGTCTGTCATTTATTCCAACTCCCCCCACCCCAGCTTCTTAAACATTCAGGCAGTCATCTCTTGGTTCTCTCCATTAAGTGGAATTTCAACTGGAGACATGAGAAAGAGGAAATTCTAAATGGAGGGCAGAGCAAAGTATAAGCTTGAACAGGGCAAGTTATACTTCAGATCAGAGGAGGAGACCAGCCTGGTCAGATGGAAAATTCTAGAACAGGAATTCAGCAGCGGGGTTACAGGATAAGCCAGGCTAAGGAAAAGAAAAGCTTGATCCAGGCATCTGGCCTGTTTCTTCAACCTTATTCCCCTCCAGTCTGAGCGAATTATCCCATGCTGCCTTCCTACCACCCCCCAGGGTGGTACCCAGGCAGGGTACAGTTTGCAGAACCCCTGAAATACCTCCTTGGGGGCACCCATTAACATTTCACCTGCTCCCCAATGGGGCAAGCAGCATGATTGGAAATCCAGGAAGTTCAACCAACTCAGAGCACTTGGACATCACCAGAGCTCATGCCAGAATAAACAGGGCCTGGATCAGGGCTGCAAGGCTTTGTCTCAGGGCAAACACTGCCTTTTGCCAAATAGGGAATTGTTTTTACAAAAGCCTTGCATGTACTTGTGGACAGGAGAAGAGCATATCCACCAAGTCCCCTGACCACTCACCTCACCCCAGTCTGACATCACTTCTTACTAACCCTGTGCCAAGGAGGGCAAGGAGGAGGAACCACTCCTGACCATTAGTAAGAGACACAGAAGTTATTGCAAAAGAAAAAAAAAGAAGGAATGAGTAATCTGAGTCATAAAGCAACTAAACAACAATACAAAACCACTCAGGTAACCCGGACATGGTGCTTCCTGCAGCCTCTGGGGACAGCCATCACATCATCTCACTCCCAGTTCAAGTGCACTGTGAAATGGGAGGGAGGGGCTCAGCAATGGCAAGCCAGCCAAGTGAGCTGTGCCAGGTGGCACAGAAAGGCTAGAGCACCAAGCCTGGCTGGAACAGGAGCAGCTCCATACTAATCCCTCAGCATGTTCCCAACTCTGTGAGCCCCACATCCCATGGAGGTAAAATGAAGGTCCTGGCTGTCTTCTTAGGGGTCCTGTACTTCACAGGAGTAAGAGTTAAAGAGCCTTTCTGGGCACACGTGGCTGAAACCTGTAATCCTAGCTTCTCAGAAGGCTGAGATGTGAGAATCACAGTTCAAAGCCAACCACATGCAGGAAAATATGTGACTCTTATCTCTAATGAACCACCAAAAAGCCAGAAGTGGAGCTATGGCTTAAATGACAGAGCATAAACCTTGAGCAAGAAGGCTAAGGGACAGCACCCAAGCCCTGAGTTCAAGCCCCAGCACTGGAAAAATGAAAATTAAAGACTATAACAGCTGTGTAAGCCCTTTGCCATGCATCGTCTGAGCATGCTACAGGCCCAAGCTAGGGCAGACTTCTACACACAGGGAACTCCTCAGTTCCCAGCATGTACCCTGTCTGGAGATCAGACAAAAGATTTAACTTCATAAATGGCTGCAAGTGAGCAAGGAAACACATCAGCACACTTAAGAGCCGAATGCACAGTGCATTATAGAAAAACACAGATACATATTGCACCATTAGTACACACTCTCACTGTATAACACCCACAGGAATGTAAAGAGGCTGGTGTGTGTGTGTGTGTGTGTGTGTGTGTGTGTGTGTGTGTGTGCGCGCGCACACACACACCTGTGTGTGGACATGTGTATATGCATACTTTCTGAAGGCCTGCTTTAGCTTCCCAGCCCAGGCAGTTTCTTTATATCCCATTATATAGTTGTTTACTATGAGTACTTAAATCTATGCCCTACAGTGCTCTTAATTAATAGGAATTAGATGCAGTCAGGTAACCAAATAGTGAGTAATGTGGGCTGTAAACACGTCAAGCCAACCTGACCCATAGAACAGGGATGTGGTTTTCAGTACCCTAGAAAAAAGGCCATATGCAATTAGTGATCTCCGGAGGAGAACATAACTTGAAATGCCACTGAATAGCTCTCAAGTTGGTTGTCAGGGATTCAGGGTTCACCTTCTGTGCTACCTTTCCTTTACCAAGGACTCTGAACAAGCCTAACTCGTACATCTGCTCCTCCCTTGTGGCTGCCCTGCACACCCCCTGTGCCTCAGCTCCAGACATGAGACCACACCTGGCCCCACAGTTTGTCCCATACCCATACATCTAGAGCTAAATCACAGATAGCCCAGAGAAACAGCCCTGCCTCTGCCACACAAAAGTGTGTGTACATGGGCCAGTACACACTGAGGCCCCTACACACATGCTTACTGAGGAGCACATAGCAGGAAAGGAGGGCAAAACCCAAAGACCACAGACCAAGGAGAGAGAGGACAGCCCTGCCATGTGCCCAGTGTCCTGCCCTTTCAACCTGCACTCCCAGGGGCCAGCCCAGGCTGACTACAATGCGTCCAGCCTTTGTTCATACTGCTGCCTTTGCCTACTACTCCTATGTGTCTTCTCAAGGCTTAACAGTTTCCCCTTTTGGTTACAGCAAGAGACACCTCCAGGGTTCCTGTGCTCCTGGGTCCCAGAGGCTTTGGCAGTCAGCTGTAGAATCTGTCCCACAGGGGCCTAGGCTGCAGTTGGTGCCCCCTTTGTTAGATCCTTTCATTCACCACAATATCCTCCATGGCTCTGGTAGGGGACGAAAGACATCAGAGGGTCAAGCCTTCTGCTAAAGGGAAGCAAATCACTTGCCCTCGTGCCTCATTGGATAGAATCAGTCACGTGATGCCACCTAACCTCAGGGCAGGAGAAAGTATAGTTCTCTGCATTTGTATTCATTTCCCAGTGCTGACCTAACAAACATGAGGTCTGGGATAGATTTATTCTCTTACATTTTCTGGAAATCAAAAGTCCAAAATGAGTCTTACAGGATAAAATCCTTTTGAAACATTCAGAGAACACATATTCCTTGGTTTCTGGCCTCTCCCTTTGCCTCATCTTCAAAAACTATAGAATAGCATCTTCTGTCTTTTTTTTTTTTGGCCAGTCCTGGGCTTGAGCTCAGGGCCTGAGCACTGTCCTTGGACTTTCTCAAGGCTAGAGCTCTACCACTTGAGCCTCAGCACCACTTCCAGCTTTTTTCTATGTATGTGGTACCGAGGAATTGAACCTGGGTCTTCGTGCATGCAAGGCAAGCACTCTACCACTAGGCCAAACTCCCAGCCCCAGCATCTTCTGTCTTTTGTGACCTTCTTCCTTTCTCTTATAAAAACCCTCATACCCACCAAATATCCCAATCTTACCATCTCCAGAGTTTTGATTTGCCCCCATGTTATTGTATTATATAACACCTGGCCACTTGGAAGGGCATTATTCAGAAAAGAGAGTTAAAACAGGACTTTAAAGCGGGACACCAGTGGCTCATGCATGTAATCCTAGCTACTTTAAAAAGCTGAGATCTGAGGATTGTGGCTCAACATCAGCCTGGGCAAGAGACTCTTATCTCAACTCAATCACAAAAAGCTGGACGTAGAGCTGTGGTTTGAATGGTAGAACACTAGCCTTGAGCTCAAAAGCTCAAAAGCTCAGGGACAGCACCCTGGCCCTGAGTTCAAGCCCCAGGACCAGCAAAAATAGAAGGGAAAAAAAAAATCCACAAGACTTTGGGGTTGTTTTTATATGACCTCTCTAAAGAATAGGTCCACTCCTGAAAAACAGGCTCTCGCCTGAGCACCTTTGCTCAGCAGGTGGCTGGCACACAACACGCACCTGGGAAGTCTATAGGAAGGAATGGAGGAAAGAAACATATAAATGAATGAATGAAGCAAGAACAAGAAGTATGTGAGGGGAGAAAGAGGATGAGACGGTGTGAGAGGGTGGGACTCACCATCACGAACAGCCAGTGAGGGCAGTGAGTTTTCTCGCAGTAGCATTTCTGAGAAACCCATGGGCTTTTCATGCCCAGGCATGGAGACATGGTGAGTGGGAGACATTTGGAAAGGAAGTGCAGAAGGAGGCAGAAGAAGAAAGCCCCTAGTCTCAGTGCCCAGGAGATCTCCAGGAGACTGAAGGGACGATCCAAGTTCACATGGCTGGACAGTTGGTTAGCTGTGCCAGAATTTACAGGCCTGCTTGGCTGGTTCTGAAACCAGCTGCCATGCTGGGACAGCCAGCTCCATGCCAAGGTTTGCCACGTTTCCCGTGGCCTTTCTGTCCCTGGCTCTTGTCTCTCTATGTGTCAAGTGTTTATCTACAAAACAAAGACTTCAAGCTAGGCTCACTAGTGTCCTTGGGCAGATCTAGTTATCAGGGTGGGCTTCCTGGAGGAGCTGAGGAGCTGAGTTTCTTCCCACTGACAACAGGCAGGCAGGTTCTTTTGTGTTGCCAAGAGACAATCCAGGGCAAAGAGGGAGAGGCCCACAGCAGAGATGACTCCATGGCCCAAAAATGAGAATCAAAGCAGCCCACAGGATTGTGCAATCTTCCCTTGAGGCTGCCAGTCGGCCCTGGCCCGGAGGAGGGTTGTTTACTCTCTCTGAGTGTGTCTCTACAGTTAACTTCATAACTTCATCCTCCTGGGTTGCCCAGCCCTGAGGGCTGCCACGAGGGGCCATGTGGGGACCCCGGGGACAGGCCTCAAGAGGGCTTTTATTCCAGCTTCCAAACACCTGTTCTGTCATTCATTTGCTCATTGACTTATCCATCCATTCTTGCATTTGTCTGCTCTTTCCTTTATTCCCTGAGTGTGTGCCAGGCCTTGTGCAAGGCACTGTGGGTATAAAGGTGAATGAAAAGTTCTAAGGAGCTTGTAGAACCTGGAAGAACAGTGAAGCACTATATGGAGTCATGGCTCTCCCGCAAGGGTGCAGTAATGATAAAGAATGTGCCTGGAGCTCAGGAAACACAGGCCAGGGAACTCTGTTATCTTCCTATGGAAAATATTTAACTACTAGTCTAAAATCAAAACAAGATAATAGTTCCATACTCAGTTACCTCTAGAAACATGTGAGAATGGCACATTTAAAGAGACTTTTACATCTTACTGAAAGCCTGGTCAGAAAGTCTAACCTTAGTTACTTGCAGGTCTACCACCTGCCTGGAGTCTCCATGGTCTCTGAGCCTCCTGGGAAAGGGGGTCCCTGAGAAAACTCATCCCCAGTGGCCCAGTGTGAGGCTCAGAATATCCAGACATGGCTATACTTTGATTTCAGATTCTTTGGACAGACCTTGAGCTTTGGGAATCCATGGACACTGGTATGAAGGGAACTCAAGCTGCATCTTTGAGACACAGGTCCCCTCCTCGGGCATTAGAACCCTTTTCCCCTGCCCTCTCACTCCCTCTCCCATTTGAGGGAGATGAGGAAACAGTTTGCATGTTTCCTTTATTGGCCTTCCTCTTTCATGAAAGGATGTGTGGTGCTGGTAGGTATGGGCTGCTGGGTAGGTTTCTACAAATACCTGAGGAATGTACACAGAGAGGACTGTGGCTCATGGTTGGGACACTGAGGGGAAAATATGAGGGGAAATCCCACAAATTCAGATTTCAGTTAATCATCTACCTTTCCCCCAAATAACAATATACTTTCATTTTATTTAGTGTGTGTGTGTGTGTGTGTGTGTGTGTGTGTGTGTGTGTGTGTGTGTGTGTGTGATGGAGTTTGAAGTCAAGGCCTGGGCTCTGTCCTTGAGCTTTCTTGCTAAGGACAGTGGTTTACCACTGGAGCCACAGCTCTACTTCCAGCTTTTTTTGGTGGTTCACTGGAGGCAAGAGTCTCAAAGACATTCCTGGTCTTGCTGGCTTCAAACTACCTTCCTCAGCTCTTAGCCTCCACAGCAGCTAGGATTACAATGTGAACCACTCACACCCTGCCTATTTATCGTTTTTAAGATCTTTCAAGGAGGACATTGCGAAGAATATTGAATTTCAAGGTTATTTTTTCCCAAAAGTTTGTACTGATTTGCCCCCCACCCACCATGGGCACACGCTGTTTATTTTATGCCATCACCACCACATGCCAGTGTGTTTTGTTTTATCCAACGTGGACCATAAGTTAAGCTATTTTATTTTCAGTGTTTTGCATTACTTTCATCACCCTTATCACGGAGTAAATTTTAAAAGTATGCATTTTTAAGATTCCCTTTGAATATAATCATTCCTAGGAACATGTAAGCCTCCCAAGTGCTAGGATTATAGGAATGTACTACCAAACCCAGCCTGGCAACATCTTTTCTTTTTGCCAGTCCTGGGGCTTGAACTCAGGACCTGGGCACTGTCCTTGGGCTTTATCAAGGCTAGTGCTGTACTAGTTGAGCCACAGCACCACTACCAGCTTTTTTTCTGTGTATGTGGGACGAAGGAATTGAACCCAGGGCTTCATGCATGCTAGGTAAGCACTCTACCACTAGGCCACACTCCTGGCCCAACGTCTCTTTTGATGTACCTTTTCAGAGATCTTTTTTTCAGCTGGGGTAGCTTCCTGCCTTGTTTTTCCCACAGAAGCCTTCTATGCAGTACCTAGAGAAAGTGGTGTCCTCTTCCCATGGGTTTCATGGGGGCCTGGGCTCTTAAAGGTATCACATCTTGATATCTGAGGGGCAGTCCTGGGTGCCATGGGCCTCACTGTATATCAGTTTCCTCCTCAGTGCTTAGGCTCATGCCTGCCTCCTAGGTTGGGTGGGCATGAGACCAGATATAGTCTGGAAAGTGTCCAGTAAGTACCTGGCATTTGGCATCTGTTTAATAAATTTTAGCTATTATAATGCTACTGGTACTCTTCTGCTCTCTTTGAAAGGCATGGGAACAGCTTCTATCTCCACATCTCTGGTTGCCCTCCCAGAATGTCAAAGCCAATCAATCAATCTGCTGGATAAGCATTTCTCTGTCCTTGGCACTTGTTTCTTGTTGGTAAGACTGGGAATGAGTGCTACTGTCTCCCTTGGCAGCTGGCTGAGTGGATGATTCCATGCCTATGCCCGTATCCGATGCCCTCATCCACCCTTGCCAGGACCTGCTAAAAGTACATGTGAATATTTGCAATCCTATTGGCCCTTGCTGCAAGGGGCAGCCATATGACCCACTTCCAGCCAATAGGCCTCAGCAGGGGGGTCCTCAGAGACACTGTACTGTTCCTACAGAACAGAGACCACCATCTTTCAGCCACAAGGTGCCACCACTGGTGGCAAATACCAGGCTAAGGATGCTAAACAGAAAAACCTGGGCCTATTGGCCTCATCAGTAGCTGACCAAGACCCCAACCACCCGTTTATAGAACTTGTATTTTGTTAAAACTAAATTAATAAGCCTACCTTTGTTTAAGCCTCAATAAGGTTTGCTGTTAAGTGAAACCAAACACATACCTAGAGAGGCTAAGGTTCAAAGCTAGCTGGGGCAGAAAAGTATGTGAGACTTTTATCTCCAGCTAACCACCAAAGAAGACCAAGTGATAGAGCATCAGCTTTGAACAATAAAGCTAAGGGACACCTCCTGGACCCTGAGGTTAATCGCCAGCACCAACACAAAAAACAATGACAATAGTAGTTAACATCTATGAACTTGCTTTCAGATGTTCATCAAATATTATAGCCTTCTCCTCTGCTTCTTCCTGCTTTCTCCTTAAAAGCCCTTCGGGGAAACACCTATTTGAAACATGGGCCAAGGCAGAAGACACAAGTGGCCTATATAACTGAACCTAAGAATTTCTTACCTTTCTGCTCCCCAAAGTGGAACCAGGGAATTACACCCCAGTGGTATGATAAGAGGAACATGCCTGGGGGAAGTTAGAATGGACAGACCACTACAGCAGATTCACACAGCTGGAAACAGGGGCTGCACCTGGTGTGAGGCTCCAGCCAACTCCCTACTGCCCAAGGCCAAGAACTGCTCTCTGCCAGGGACAGAGGGGCTATAAGTAGCCTCCCACGTCTGACCTTGATCCAACACACTCCCTCAGCTTCTTCTAGGGAATAAAGCAGTTGGCTTTCTAAACCTCTTGGAACAGCTCATAGAGTAGCTGCTATATATCAGGTTCTTCTGAACTTCATGAGAGCCCATGGGTAGAAAACTTGTCACGCTGTTCAAATGAGGAAAGTGAAGAGACTTCAGGAGCTCCTCCAAGGTCACACTTCTAGGAAATGGAGACACTGTGATTCCCCTTCCACAGATAAGAACTTCACCAGGCAGAGACTGTTTTCTTCATTGGTTTCCAGACAGGCTCAATTCAAGTCCTTTCACCTCACCTCTGCCCCCCCCATCCACCCCCAGGACAGGCTATGTTCCTTATCTGCTGAGGTTCCATTTCAGCTTCAAGACTCAGCCTTACTCTATCCTGAATCATGAGTAACTTCTACTTCTGGAGAATACATTAAATTACTGGCAATAGCACTACTAGATAGGTATCTCACTCGCTGCCTTTACAGTAAGGAAACAGAAGCTCACACCTATAAGCCTAGCTACTCGGGAGGCTGAGTTCTGAGGATAACAGTTTGAAGCCAGCCCTGGCAAGAAATTTCATGAGACCCTTATGTCCAATTAATTATCAAAAAGCCAAAAGTAGAGCTGTAGCTCCAGTGGTTCAGTGCCAGTCTTGATTACAAAATCTAAGAGACAGAGCTCAGATGCTGCGTAAACCCCAATACCCCCCCCCCCACACACACACACATACTACCCACAGAAAAGGAAACTGAGACTCAGAGTGTGCCACCACTGGTGTCTGTTGGACTGCTACTGGCTAAGCAGCAAAGATGATGGCCATGTCAGGTCTTTCTCAGGCAGTGACCCCAGAAGAACCAAGAAAAATTTGATTGCTTCCAGGTAAAGGTCAAGGCCCCCACCCCACCCTCCCCAAAGCTGGACGTTGGCCCCTTCTGTCCTTTGTGACTGGTAGCCCTGCAAATTGGCTTTGACCTTTCCTGGCCTGCCTTTGAGATTATCCTCCCTTTAATAGGAAATCACAAAGGAAGAAAACAGGGCTGGCCAGAAGGCCAGGCCCCTCCCGCCCCGCCCAGGGCCACGCCCCTGCTGCACACTGGCCTCTAGGGTCTGTTTGCACAGTTGGGGCACTGGGCTCTGCACCCCACCTCCAGAAGAAAGGCTCCCCGAGGTCATCTGTTGACTCTGGGATTAGTGGCTCCCGGAAGGAGCTCTTTTCCTCTGAGATGAAAAGGAAGCGGACAGGTAAACAGGCTGCATTGTTCCTGACTGTGTTGCGGGCCCTTTTGTGGGCAGAGCCTTTGAGGCCCTCTACCAGCACTGCCAGGGAGAGCTTACTAAAAGAGAGACAGGGGCTGCTGGGCAAGTCAACTAATGCAATCCTAGGGACAAAGCCTCCTGCAGTCCTGCAACCCCAGACACCACCCCCACCCCCACCCTTTTTTTTTTTTTTTTGGCCAGTGCTGAGCTCAGGGCCTGAGCACTGACCTTGGACTTTCTCAAGGCTAGAGCTCTACCACTTGAGCCTTAGCACCAATTCCAGCTTTTTCCTATGTTTGTGGTCCCGAGGAATCGAACCCGATCTTTGTGCATGCTAGGCAAGCACTCGACCACTAGGCCAAACTCCCGGTCCCACCCAGACCCCTTTTTTGCAAGCCCCTTCATCTCCATGAATCTCCTGATGTGTGCAAAAGCTGGCTTCCAGCAGGGTCTCAAGGACAGGGAAGCCAGCAGTCCCAGCATACCAGGAGGCCACCCCTGGGCTCTTTCAGGTGGCTACTGGAAAAAAAAAAAAATCAGGGGCTTGTCCTGGCCCCTGCATCTTCAGATCAGGACAATGGACACAGCGGAATTAGGAGTTCATGGTCTCTGCACTCAAGGATTCCCCCAACAGGAGGGTCTAGTGGGTAGTGGAAAACAGAACCCCTTCCCCCTCCCTCCCCCCCCCTCGCTCACCACTCACACACATCTGTGATTACTAATGCTTTCACAGAATATAAATGGAATGGGCAGGAGTCATCAAAGTTGTACCCAGTAGCCCAGTACCCATAGCATCTGCCAAGACTCCATGCCCCACCTGTCAATGGATGCCTACATGCCTGGAGTCAGAAGCTGGAGTCTAAGCCAGATATATTCCCCAGTTTGTTCTGTGATCCCAACCTTCTAATCCACTCACCAAAAGATACATGTTCTCCATAGGTCAGCCATTGGCTGTTTGATGTGGGGATATTAGGAGGGCACAGACTTCCATTGTAGAGGATAGGACAGAAAAAGGTAAGCAGCCTCTAGAGAATGAAGAGAGGCAGGAATCCCCAGGCCTTCCCTCTGATTCCCGGGGAGGGGGGAGGTTAAGATGTCCTGAGCCCAGCCACAGTGCTCTAGGCAATGGGACTGGAGGCCTTAGCAGAGCTGACCTGTGCATTTCTAGCCATAGCACCTGCAGCAGGAAACACTCAAGCATTGAATTCCTAGACATTTTTCTTGTTGCACTTGCTGTCCTGAGGTCCTGTCTAATCTCTGGCCTCCATCTACTCCCAGGAGGACATCCATTCACCTTTCCACTCCTGTGATGGGTGACTATTCAGCATGCAAAGGACAAAGCAGAAACCTAGAGAAATATAAGCACGTTCCCTAAGTGGGGGGGGGGGGAGCTCAAGAAAGACTGAATGGCAAAAAGGTCCCAGTGGAACATGTATTAGCCAGCCACAGCTGGCTCTCAGAGCCTCTAGCCTCTTCCCTAAGTGTGACAATAGGCCATACGTTGTGTATTATAACCAGGTAGGGACCCAGTGACCATAATCACAGTCCACTGGGCCCAAATGCCCTAACCATTGTTAGAGCCTGGCCTGGGTGATCTAGAGACATAGGCAGCACTGAACTTCAGCCCTTCTTTGAGATTTCCCAGGAGTGGATGGTGGTGGGCTTTCCCACCCTAAGCTATGAGGTTGTGCCTCCAGGATCCATGTGTGGTCCTGGCCAAGTTATTTACTTTCTCTGTGGCACATCACCCCAAGTAGAAAAAGTCAACTTAAAATAAAAAAGATCTACTGCCTGTGCTTTTGGAAAGACTGAGTCATATATTTACAAAAAGTATATGGCAAATAATGGTAGCTCTATAATTATTTGTAGCATTAGAATCCATCACTCTTCTTTTATAACCACTTTTCCTTTTTAAATCAACATATATTCACTGTAAAAAAAAATTACAGTCGGGCACCAGTGGCTCACATCTATAACCCTATCTACTGAGAGGTTGATATCTGAAAATCATAGTTGGAAGCCAGCCTAGGCAGGAAAGTCCATGAGACAATTAACCACCAAAAAACTGCAAGTGAAACTGTGGCTCAAGTGACAAAGTACTATCCTTTACAAAAAAGCTAAGACAATGCCCAAACCCTGAGTTCAAGCTCTAGTATCAGAGCAGACATGTGTGTGCGCGCACACACAAGTACTGACATTTATTGTGACACTTTCATACATCCTGACCTCTGAAGCAGGACTTTATACTATATTCACCACTCCCTGAATGTTACATGTTAGGCAGCATCACCTCCCTGCAAAGACTGAATGTCTACCTGTGGCCTCCTGTGAATGGACACCTGGGATGCTCTAGGAAGTAGCAGATGCAGCAGATCTAGCTGGCTGGAAGTGGCTGGATTCCTGTGTGATCTGGGTTCCTTTCTGCCTACAAACCAGGATCCAGAAACACCACTTCCTCCTGTCTCAGGAGCTTTGGGCTCCCAGTTGATGAAAGAGTTGAGCCAGCCACCTCCCTATGAACCAGTCTTTACAAGTGTGCTCCCTGGAGGTATCTGCAGTGAGGACCAAGCCTGGGGGAAGGAGGGTCTGCAATTGATGGAAATGAAGGGTGAGGAATCCAGTTATAGGGTCAGACTGAGCAGACATATAGAGCCCTTGACCTCTTCAAGCCCATAGCCGAGTGCCTCAAATACCCCTCATCTTTCTCCCATCCCCCTCTGACTCAAATAACCTGCAGCTCAGAGCTGAGCATCCCACTCCCAGGATCACGGTCACAAGAAAGCCCAGTGTGGGGACACACAGAGATGCAGGCTTCCCACAGGTGATAGCTTCTCATTATGGCAGCTATTGGTCCTTCGCATCTATGATTCTAATCGTACACCCTCATCTCAACAACCACTTACGTGCATGCCCCTCCCTATAGTTACCCCCTGTGATGAGAGATCTATGGCTGTGACTTGCCAGTTTCCCCTCAAGTCCCAGAAGGACAGACTTGGAGAAGGGGAAAATCTGCTGATTTCCAGAACCCGCCTAGAGCAGTGGGAAGCAGTCAAGGAGAAAGCTAGTGCTCATCAGTCCCCAGCCTGGACAGGCACAGCCTGGTTCTAACACCAAATTTTCTCTTTTCTGAAGCTACATTTTGGGCTGCCTTTGAAGGAAAGGTGCTCCTTACCCCCTGAAGGCTGACCATGTGCCAGCCATGTTGTGGAAGTGGCTTCTGCCTGAGCAGGAAGCTGAGCTCAGTAGCTTCAATGATAGAAACTCATCACAAAGAAAAGGCCCCAGTAGTTTCCTCCTACATTGACTCAACAAATGTTCATTGTTGTAGCTCTGTGCTGCACACCAGGAAAGGGCATGAGTTCTGGAAGCAGTTCATGGAACCCACCTGTGGGTGCTTTGAAGCTTCTCTTTGCTGTCATTCTTGCATTTGTCAAAGGGGTAGGGCAAACCACAGGGCCTATTCACATGCTGACAGACAGACAAACAATAGTGGCACGCTGCAGGCCTTGCTGCAAGTTGGCTGCACTATCAGCATCATCTTGCATGTATCATCATGGTGACACCTTGACTGAAATCCAGGAATATTTGTCTCTATTTATTTATTTTTTGCCATCGCCCCAAAAAACTTGGTATGTATTAAATCAAATTCCAAGAACTCAGCCCAGCTAAAGCCTCCACCCAGGGCAGCCGGAACCAGCTTTGACCAGAGACCCACAATACATTGGTTTTTGGATTGCATCCAAAATCAGCCAGTCATCAGAGACAGGAGGTTTGCCACATGTGCATTCTCTGCTTTTATCACTCAAGAATGGCATCCAAGGGCCGAACAAAGCCTTTTTTCTCTGAAGCAGCTTAGTTTCTGTGTGGAAGAAAGGGTGGTTCTCACCTGCAGCCACCTTGGCTTTCTGACTGGCAAAGAAAAGGAAGTCATTTACCCCTTAGAACATCTGAAGTCAGCTTCTCTTTGGTTCTTCTCTGAGCAGTCCAAGTTAAAGGCACTAATCCGTTATGTGAATGGATCGCAACACAAGAAACCACCAAGAGGACTTAAGCAAGGCAAGTCTTCTTCTTCTCTACCCCTTGGTCAGGCCTTGAATTCCTAAGACAAGATCACATCCCTCAAATGACCACATTTACATTCTATCCCACCTCAGTCAGAATGGCAGCCACCAAAATACAGCTGACAAAGCTGTGGGGCAAAGGAAACCCTCAAACACTGTTGGTGGTAAGCACTATAGAAATCAAGATGGAGGTTCTTTTTTTAATTAGTCCTCTCTTATTATCTTTAAGTAGTCAAAAAAAGAGTTGCCATTTAGCAGTTTATGAATACAATTCATCTTGTCAATGCCATCCCTTTAAACATTCTCAACTATCCAGATAGAGGTTCTTTTTAAAAAGCCGCAAACTAGATCTATCTTATGACTTTACCTTACCACTCTTTGGCGTATATCCCACTGGGAGTAAATCAGTATACAAGAAAGAAACCTATACCCCCATGTTTTTATAGCTTGGTTCACAACAGCCTAATGGTGGGATCAGCTTAGATGCCCTATAATCACAGAATAGATAAAGAAAAATTACAGAAGAGATAGATAGATAGATAGATAGATAGATAGATAGATAGATAGATAGATAGATAGATAGCCATAAAGAAAATTAGAGTTATGTCATTCTCAGAAAGTAGATAGAACTGGAAACCATCAAGATGAGTGAGAGAAGCCAAGCTCAAACCCCCAAATATCTTTACTCATTTGTGGAATCTAGACTTTAAAGATTCATATATATAGATAACTAATATAACTGCAGAATTGTTTCTAGGGATATGGGAAGGGGAGCGAGGGAAAGGAATGAGGAAGGACAAATAATATCGATACACACTGTGTCTGTGTATGAAGGTGGACAAGGAAACTCTCAGAAAGCTGTTGCGCAATCGGGGAGTCAGGGGACCAGGAAAGAGAGAAATTGAGGAGGTCAGCCTGACTAGATTATAACACACTGTAAATGGACATGAGGAAATAAACCCCTTTGTACAATTAATATACACTGGAAAATAATGAATCACAGGGAAGAAAATCAGGCACTTTGGGGGCTGATTTCAGAGGGAAAGGGAAAGGTGAGCAGAGAGGGTGAATGAGCATGAATATGGGCTAAGTATATGTGTATATAAAAGTAGAGCAATCAAACCTGTTACAGTTGTTTTAAGAAGTGGGAGAAGATAAGGGAAAGAGGTAGAGGGAGTGAACTTGATCCGGGTACATTGAATGTCTATATGGAAAGAGCACAATGAAACTTCCTCTTTAAAATCTTTTTTTTTTTTTAACTGTGGGCTGAAGCCAGATGCTGGTGGCACACAGCTGTCCAGTAATTCTAGCTACTCAAGAGGCTGACATCTGAAGATCATTACTTGAAGCCAGCCCAGACAGGACACACTAGGAGACTCTTATCTCCTATGAAGCACCAAAAAAGCCAGATTGGAACTGTGGCACAAGTGGTAGCCTTAAGCAACACAAACACACAAAGCAAAACAAAAAAATGCAGGATCAGTATCATGCCCCAGGACTGGTACCCTACATAAATAAATAAATAAAGTAAATGAGCTGAATGCATGGCTTTTTGATATTTAGCCAATGTAGCAAGTACAAGGCCCACTGTCACCCCCTAATTATTTTAAGTATGGAGACTCCTCAAAATAGAATTACTATATGATCTGTTGTGCCATTCCTTATCATATTCTTAAAGGAATGTAAGTCAGCATATAATAAAGATACCTGAACACTAGCCACACAGCCAAGCTATGCAATCAACTTAGGTGACCAACAGTTACGTACACACACACACACACACACTCACACACACACACACACACACACGTGTGTGTGTGCTATTCAGCCATAAAGAAGGATGACAAGATGGGTAAAACTGAAAATCATCATTTGGGAAATAAAGCAAATCACAGGAAAAAAAAAAAACCACTTCATTTTTGCCCATGCAGGAACAGGAGGAGGAGGAGGAGGAAGAAGAAGGGGAGGAGGAGGAGGAAAAGGAGGAGGAGGAAGAAGGGGAGGAGGAGGAGGAGGAAGAAGGGGAGGAGGAGGAGGAGGAAGGGGAGGAGGAGGAGGAAGAAGGGGAGGAGGAGGAGGAAGAAGGGGAGGAGGAGGAGGCAGAGGAGGAAGAAGGGGAGGAGGAGGAGGAAGAAGAAGGGGAGGAGGAAGAGGAGGAGGAGGAGGAAAAGGAGGAAGGGCAGGAAGAAGGGGAGGAGGAGGAAGAAGAAGGGGAGGAGGAAAAGGAGGAGGAGGAGGAGGAGGATTTGTTTGTAAGAGCCAGGGGGAAGAGGAGGGAGGAAGAAGAGGGTGGCAGAGGTGTAGATCTGATAAAGTACATTACGTATTTGTGCATAAAGAAATCCACAAAAAACTACTATAAAGGAAGGGGAAAGAGATACAAGTTAGGAAAGAATAACATAGATTGGGTAAATTTTATTAAAGTATATAAATATATGTAAATGTTTCTTTGTATATTTATGCTAATCACTTTTTAAAAGGCCACATCTTAGGCATTTTAAGGGCTGAAGAGCTTGGGTTCCAGAGTCAGACCCCTTGGCTCCTGGTTGCAACCCTGCCACTCACTGACTATATAACCATAGTCTAGTTACTTGACCTCTTTTAGCTTTCAGTTCCTCCTCTGAGAATGTACATTAATGAGTCCTATCTTTGATGGATTGGGAGGATTCATGAGACTATATTTATTAAGGACTAGTTGCACAGAAGATATTCAGAGCAGTCCTCTCTAGGGCTGCATGAAAGACTGAACTTGAAATAGTGGCAGGCCTTCCACATACTGTGAAATGTGCATGTGAATCAATAGGCACCTAGAGAACTGTCTGAGTATTTTTTCTATTGGCACAACAAAATAGCTGAGGATAAGTACTTTATACAGAAGATAGGTTTATTTGATTTATTTGTATGTTGACATTTAATTCTGCCGTTTGACATTTTCTGTTCTCTGCTTGTACGGTTTCTCATTTGTTTTCCTTTCATTTCTGTGAGACACTTGAACATTTTCTTAGACCTGGTGTGTGTGTGTGGGGGGGGTGGTTCTGGGACTCGAAGTCAGGGTCCAGCTGCTGTCTCTGAGTTTCTTTTTGCTCAAGGTTAATACTTCCACTCAAACCTCAGTGTCACTTTCAACTGTTTTCTGAGTGGTTTCCTGCCCGAACTAGCTTTGAACCACGGTCCTCGGATCTCAGCCTCCTGAATAGCTAGGATTATAGGCGTGAGCCTCCATTATCTGACTTTTGTATAGTAATTGTAATGGTTATGCTAGGTATAACTTTACATATACATAAAAAGCTTGTGCTATCAACTTGTTGGTTTGTGTAAATATAGAAGCCTTATATCTCTACTTCCTGTTTATAATTGTCATGAATATTTCCTCTAAAAGCATCAAAATTGTCAAAGCTTCCATTGTCAAAGTAATTTAGAAAACAGATCAGAAAAAGCCTATGTATTTGCCCATATATTTGCTTTTTATGTTCTTCCTTCTTGATATCCCGAGATTTCTTTTTTTTTTAATTAAATTCCATTTATTGAATTGGTGCTCTTTTTTCATATATTTTATTGTAATTAATAGAAGGGTTACATTATATTCACCAGATAGAAGGTGCATTACTTCACAAACATTGATACCCTTTCTCATGTCATGATCCACATTTCCCTCCCCCCTCCCTCTGTTCATCTTGATTTCTCCCCTTCCCCATCCAATTTCAAATAACCAATTAAGTATATATAGAATATATCAGATAGCAAGGTGAAGTATTGTAATAATATGAGATAACCAAGGGACAGCAAAAGAGATGAGAGATAACATAGTACATTAAGGACAACAGTCACTCATTATATGGCCTTTGTTTCTAAGCTGAGATTTCTTCTTTTACTGTCCCTTTCTGCTTATGTAGTTCTGTTTGCCCTTCTTTTATAGATAATCTGGGGTAAATGCTCAGTTTTCCTTTGTCTTGAAATGTTTTAATTTCCTCCTACTCTTAATAGATACTTTACTAGATATGGAATTATAAGCTGACAGTTTCTTTTACTGCATGAAATACATTGTGCCACTTTCCTGTAGCTTCCATGGTTTCTAGTAATAAATCTGCTGCTGCTTAAATTATTTTTTCCTGTATCTTAAAAGGCATCTTTTTTTCTGACTTTTCTCAAGACTATTTCTCTGTCTCTAGTTTTCAGATGTTTAATTGCAATTGGCATGAGTTTTTGTTTTCCCATTTTGGAATTGTCTTATCTCAGGCTGCTGTAACAAAATACAGCATGCTGGGTAGCTTAAACAACAAATATTTATTTCTCATGGTTCTAGAGGCTTAGAAGTCTAAGATCAAAACATTCCAGCTCCATACGTTTCTCCTTTGCCAGTTTATTTTCTCTCTGTTTTTCCAGTAGGCTTTACCTTCGGGCTCATGGATGCTTTTTCTATCACCTCTGTTCTGCCACTGAGCATTCACTGAAGCTGTTCTTCATTATTGACTTCCTTGGTTCTAAAATTTCCATTTGGTTATATTTGATACCTTTATTTCTTTCCTGATTTTTTTCCCATTTCTTGGCTGAGGCTTTATCATTTGTTTCAAATACATTTGCAGCTGCTTGTTGAAGCATCTTTGTCATGGCTGCTTGGAAATCTTTGTCAGGTAATCCAAACAGCTCTGTCATGCTGGGATGGGCACTTGTTGAACTTTATTTTATCTACAGTCTTCCTGATTCTTGGTATGATGAGTGGGATTTTTTTGTTGTTGTTTTGTTTTGCTTTTTAATTGAAACCTGGACATTTTTATGCTATATACTGAGATTCTAGATCTAATATAAACCATCTGTTTGGGTTGGCTTTTTAAGTCCATTTCAGCGAGGGGTCACTACCTTGTTACCCCCAGGTGGAGATGGAAGCCTCCAATGACCCCTAAGTCTGTAGGCCTCCCCTTTGCTGCTGAGCAGGGGTGGGAGTTCTGGCTCTGATGGGTATCTACTAGGTTTTTACTGGTTAAAGAGTGGCCTCATTATCATTGGACAGCAATGAAACTTTACTTTCTACTAGGCCTCCTCTATTACTGCCCATTGTGGAGAGAAGTTTCTCATTAGTGTTCCCTGCTTGACATTCTCTGGCACTAGTCCAAGGAATGTGGAGGCAACTTGGTACAATCTTTCAAGAGTGGAGACTACAGACCACTTGGCCTTTGCTAATGGGTAGAACTTAATTACCTTTTTCCCCTCTGTGATTGTCAGTAACAGAGTGTGTACTGTCTAAATTTTCTGTCCTCCTAGGCTGACTTTTTCTGATCCTTCAGCTAGAAAAAGCAGACTTTAGGGTTTGGAGTGTTTGTTTGTCTGCCTATTTCTGAACTAAAAGCGTTTTTTTTTGTTGTTGTTGTTGTTGTTGTTTTTGTTTTTGTCAGTCATGGGCTTGAACTCTGGGCCTGGGCACTGTCCCTGAACTCTTCAGCTCAAAGCTAGTACTCTGCCACTTTGAGCCACAACACCACTTCCAGTTTTCTGGAGGTTAATTAGAGATAAGAGTCTCACTGATCTTTGTGCCCAGGCTGGCTTGGACCCTCAATCCTGAGATCTCAGCCTCCTGAGTAGCTAGGATCACAGGTGTGAGCCACCAGTACCTGACCTTGGAAACTTTATCTCTGGGCTTGAGATAGATGAGCCAAGAAGATAACCCAGGAAACTTATTACAATGTTACCCTGAGGTCCTAGCTAGTTGGTCTTCTCTACATATTTCCGAGTCCAAACCTTTTAAGTTTTGCTTAGCAGAAGAAATCAGAAAAGTGCTTCTACTCTACCTCCCCAGAACTAGAAGCCCTCTCCTGTCATTGGTGCTATTTTAATGGAGACATTTCAATTTTCCAGCATTCTTTTCCCCATCACAATTGTGGAGCCAACCACTTCTCAAAAGAGCACTGGTTCATTTTATTAGAGAGCAACTTAGCATTGTATGCCATCTGTGCTCATCACTGCTTTGAGGCGCTGGTGGTCACAGAGCAAAAAATAGATGCAGAGGTATAAATAACCCCATATCACACATGTAATTCTGTTGGTGTGTGGTCTGTGGTTGTGTGTGCTGAAGTTCATACATGTACCTCCAACCCGCTATTGCAAGGTTCCTTCTGGCATTTTTCCCTTTGATTATTGGTCAGATTTTTCTCCAAAGTGAAAAACTTAGCTGCTATTATGTATAGTAGGGCTATTTATTTGTTCAGCCCTCATGTCCATGTAGTTTTAGAATATTAAATTCTATCTGTGTGAGAAAAAATTTACAGGTGGAAGACAATGTTTGTGTACAGTTATGTTCTAGTTAGCTTCCACAGCCAAACACAACACTGCTTTGCTCAGTTACTCAGGCCAAGCCCTACTTGTCTCCCTTCTATGGGCTGATGCACTGTTGGTGGTCTGGACGCTGCTGTGTGTTTCCCCATACCATGGGTTTTTTACTTTTTTAATGTGTATCTTAAAATTCCCACTGAGGGGTTTAATCTCATGGATCTTGACAAAGATCCAGCCAGCCCTCCAAAACAGTCCCATCACTCCTAATTTGCCTTATGCCCCAGTAGGTTTTTATTTGTGGATGACACATGATAGGCTGCCTTTCTGACTTCACTTGTTTAGCAAAATGCACCTAAGATTCATCCAGTTTGTATTGTAAGTCAATAGCTGCTAAGTAAGTCCCATGCCATGGTAGGGAGGAGGCAAACGTTCCACTGTCTGGGTTTTGTTGATTTGTAAGTAAAGCTCCTATAAACATTCACATACATGTTTTTGTTTGTGGAGACCTAAGTTTTTATTTTCATCTGATGGATTTTTTTAAATTCATTGTACACTAGGGCTTGAACTCAGGGTCTTGGTGCTTTTTCCTTCAAGGCTAATGCTCTTGCACTTAAACCACAGCTTCACTTCCAGCTTTTCTGGCAACCTTATGAGAAATTTCTAAGCTGTTTTATACAGTAGTTGTAACCCTTCACCTCGGTCCTGCCAGTAATAATGAGGGTCCCAGTTTCTTCACTTCCTTGTCTAGCTGGCTGTGAGCAAGTTTTTCTTTAGTTTAGGTTTTCTTACAAGTGTGGTAGTGATAGCCCATTGTGGTTTGAATTGGCCCATCCTTGACAATTAACCATGCAGACCATCCTCCCATATAAATGTTCATCTATATGTCTTTTGCCCATTTTGATTTTTTTTTCTGTTACAACCTTATGCTTTTTTACCAGATAAAAAAAATGCTCTGTTGGGCGGGGAGTTTGGCCTAGTGGTAGAGTGCTTGCCTACCATGCATGAAGACCCAGGTTTGATTCCTTGGTACCACATACATAGAAAAAGCCAGAAATGGTGCTGTGGCTCAAATGGTAGAGTGCTAGCTGTGAGGAAAAAGCTCAAGATCAGTGTTCAGGCCCTGAGTTCAAGCCCCAGGACTGGCCAAAAAAAAAAAGGCTCTGCTGCTTGAACCACATTTCTGACCCTCTTTGTTTTGTTCCATAGGCTCTCGCTTTTTTTTTTCCTTGGGGCAGTCTTAAACTTTGGTCCTCCTACATCCAACCAACCTTATGGTTGGGACCAATTGTACACAACATATACTTGCACTTTTTGCCCCAGCAGGCTTCAAAACTCATTCCTCTATATCCTGAGTAGCAGGGATATGTGAGATACAATACCCATTGTGAGTTTTTTTATTTCTTATCCTTGATTTGTGAGTATTCATTATATATTCTCAACATAAATCTCTTTGCACTTACATAGCAGTGTCTTTTGAAGAACTGAGTCCTAAATTTTGACAGATTCTGATGCATATATAGACTTTTCTGTTATAAATTATGATTTTGCCTAAACCAGGTCACCAAAGATTTTATCCTAGAAATTTTATAATTTTAGATTTTATATTTATATCTACAAGTCATTTGAATCTTTTTTCTTTGTGTGTGATGTGGGTTTTGGATCCAAGTTTTAGGATTTAAACTCATTTTCACCGATGTAGACCCAATTGTTTCAGACTACTTATTGAAAAGAATATTTTTTTGCTACTCAATTGTCTTCTCCCTTTGGCTGAAAATCAGTTGACCATACAGATATGGGTCTACTTTGTCTCTTCTTTTTTATGCTGGAACCAGAATTTGAACTCAAGGTCTTCTATTTATTGCCCTGGTGCTCTATCACTGCAACCATACCTCCAGCCCAGATTTTTGCTGGTTACCTGGAGATGGAGTCTCATGGACCTTTCTGTCCCAGCTGTTATGGAATCTTAACTTCTTTCCTGGTTGTGTGCAGATCTCTGTCTGGACTCCATGTGTTAATGTGTCTAGCCACCATGCTTCAATGGCTGCAGATAATTTAAGCTCTGTAACTTTTCTTTATCACAGTTGTTCTAGAATCCTAGTTTCTTGGTGCAGCTGCTTACCTAAGCCTCCAGAATCCTAACCTGCTGAAAAGAATTATTATCACTGCCTATACCTGCCCTTGGGTATAAAACCCTTCCCTATCCCTCATTGCCTGCAGCCTGGGTTTCTCCCTCCTCCTTGGCTCTGCTTCACACATCCTCCTTTCTCTTCTCTCCACCACTCACTTTTATGGTCTCAGGCTGCCCAACCCCCATGCCTTTCCTCTCCACCCATTGGCTTTTCCACCTCCATGCTTGGTCTGACCATGCAGTTCCCTGGGTCCTGAGACTCTCAAACCCTCCTTCCTAACATCCAGTTCTAAGGCCTTCTGCCCCAAGGACAGAGTATCGGCTCACAGACAGAGTTGAGATTTGACTTTGGGTATGCCTCCTCAGATAAGCAGACCTGTGGTCCTTGAGGCCAAACTGTGGTAGCACTCTGTGAGTTGTAGAGCTATGGAAGGGGGTCAGGAGCTCCTTTGAGTGTTTTCTTTGGGCCACTACCTCTAGGCTGGCCATTTCCCTCTGAGCACCGGAAGTTCTACCAGCAGGCCCTAGTGTAGTTATGCTCACCCCACAGCTTGGCTCCCATAAAGCCGTGCTGACATCTTTCCAGCAAGCAGTATGCCTGAACACTGCAGTTAACAAAGATGGCTACTTCTTAATCTTCTCAGCTGCTTCCCAAGTTGTAGCATGAAAAGGAAGTTTTGTCCTTAACCTGACATGATCCTGTGCCTAGGGACATGGTAGCTACCTTGCCCAGTCATCTGTAAAGCCAGGCCATAATTGTCACCATTCTCTATCTACAATAACCCAGTCATGAACCCATTCAGGACTCCTTCATTCCTGAGCACCTGCCTGGAGCCAAGCCTGTGGAATGGGAACAGAGACTCAAAGGAGTTAGAGCAGTGATTGCTTACAAGAAGTCCAAGGGACTGATATACATTGTACCCACCCACCAGACCTCATCCAAAGGCCATTTTGATTAGCTTCTGGAGGCAAATGCCCATTGTTGTGGGCACCCGAACACTCATGTAGAAAGGGAGCCTCGAGGGTAGGAGTGAGATAGGATGGGGTTCCCAATGTGTGCCCCTTCTTCATGAGGACCAGCTGCCTTTCTCTCTCAGTCCCCCCAGCAAGCTGAGGTCAGGGTCTCTGAGCTCATTCTTACCCATATTTCACAAACCAGCAGGAGGCATCATTCCCATACTGCCCTGGGTGCCCCCCCCCCCAAAGTGCCTACAGCAAGCTTTCCCAGCTTCTCTCAGTTGTTGTACATTTATACTTGTATCACTCATGTTTCTGGGCCTTCTAGAAAATTAGGAAGGCTGGACTGAATGCATCTGAGGTTCGGCTTATAGCAAAACAAATTTTTACTGCTGAGCCCTCCACCCTGTATGGGAAGGAAGAAGAAGAGGCTGCCTTTGGAGAGATTCCTTCCTTCTTCCTCTAGTGAGTATAAGAAGAGTGGTGCGCTCAGGGGAGTTGGGAGTCCATGGGTTATAACCTAGTATACTACAGCCAGCTTGGGCTTCTGTTGTATTCTCTCCACTTCTTGTAATAAAAAGAGGTGACATAGGAAGTTCAACTGTAGGGCCCACAGGGTAGTTCCCTAAGAAGGTATCCTTTCCACATTGACCTTAAGGACAAAAAGAAGGAGCCAGATGAGTGACACGGGCACAGAAAGATCACCCCAGGAAGAAAGAAAGGCATGTACACACGCTAGAGACAGGCGCACTTGCTCTGTTGGCTGGGCCTGGTTCCATCTCCTCTTGGCAGCTTCAGATCTGGCTTCCACCCTCTCTCCTTCATTCTACGAGGCCTTTCCCAGTGGCTCGCAGCCCTCCACTCTTCTTGGGTCTACACCTCTCCTGGGACGGCCTTTTCTACACCATGCCAAGTTCATGCTCAGCTCCAGACTGCACACCACTGCTCTGGGTGGCCTCAGGCACCTCATAGACTCCCTGAAGTTGTTTTGCTCCAAACTGCCTCTCCTCTGGCTCCCAGTCTGTTCAGTGTCACCTAGAAGGGAGGGAAAGGGGGGACTCAGAAACAGAGGGTACCCATCTCAGTGACAGCTCTCCCTCACTTTCCAGCTCACATCACCAAGTCTTATTCCTTGCACCCCATATTTCTGATCCTCTGTGTTCTAGCTCTTCTCCCAAGTTGGGGTTCACATCTCACACCCAGAACTCCCTGATTCTCTCCCTGTCTCTCTTCACACTCCAATGCTTCCCCCAGCAACCTTGTGACAACTATATCCCCATGCACCTTCAGACCCCAGGGCTCCGAGAGCTCTTGGGTCTAAGCCCAACCTGCTCCCCAGACCCCCGAGATGACATGGTGGCCAAAGCTGACCATCTCTCCCTCCCTGTTCACTCAACCATCCTGAACTTCTGTCATTTTCTATCATTACATCACAAATTCCCACAACTCTTAGGAGTTAACAAAAAAAAAAAACCCACAATGGCATTTATTATTTCACACAGTGTCTGAGGGCAAGAATTCGGGTGTGGCTGGGCCAGGTAGTTTTGGCTCAGAACTCCTGTGAGGCCCCAGTAGAGATGCCAGGGGGCTGCAACCTTTGGGGGAGGTAAGACCAGGCTGGAGGCTCCCTAGACACTCCTCACCGGGCAGGCAGGGAGCCAGGAGCTAGTGTGCCTCCCTTCTCCCTAAAGACTTAGGTCCTAAAGAGGCAGCCATACATGAAAGAACAAAAGGCGTCAACAGGAAAATTCGTTTTACCTGAAGGGGTCACAGCTAACTGTGCATATCAGGATCAAAAACAGATTTTCACTAACCAAAGCACTTCCCCCAGCCCAGTGACATCTGTGATGGCAGCTCTGTTATGTTCTTGCCCCTGGCCGACTCTGCCAGCCTTGCCTGCAGTGTCCCGCAGCCTCTGTTCCTTGCAGCCCCACACATGCATGCGGTGTGGTGTCTCTGCGGTGTGACATTCTAGTCCACCCCTCCCCTGACTTTTGCAACACTCCCACACTCTTCAGCTCAGCTCAGCTCAGCACTGCATGCAGATCCGTCCCCAGTTGGGGCCCATGGAGCTGCTTTCCCAGCAAAAGATTGGATTTGGTGCCCTGTAGCCATCTCCTGCTTCCAGGAGAACACTGAAATCCACCCAGGATGTAAGGCTGAGGAAGAGAGAGAGAGAGAGAGAGAGAGAGAGAGAGAGAGAGAGAGAGAGAGAGAGAGAGAGAGAGAGAGAGAACTTCTCTTCTCTTTGCTGGATGGCTTCTAGACTGTTCTTTGTCCTGGTTCTCACACTGAGATCCATAGCCCTCATGTCTACTCTGGCCCAAGCCCACAGTGGTAGATGGGGTTTCCCAGCAGAGGACTGTCTTCTGATCTCCAGTGGCCTTCTGACAAACACTTGGCCTTTCTGCACACTCAATTCCTAAAAGGTTGCATTAATGCCCCTGCTAGTTCTAAAATACAGTGAGTAGGCAAGCCCTCCCTTCCTCGTCGTCCCTGTGTGGAATGTGGAGAGGAGAGACGATCCAGGCCCACCTGAGAGCTGTGTGGGAACTTTGCAGGCCTAAGGCACTTGGCAACCTCTTCAGATGGAGAGCAACACCCTGAAAGGTACAACTGTGGGTGACCAGAACTTCCAGACCTGCCCTGCATTGCACAGCTCTGCACAGGATGGGAGATAGGGAAGGAAGGAGAGAGGAAAGGGTAGGGAGCCCAAAAGATAGTACACATGAGCTTGCAGCACTGAGAGCTTGTCTGGGTGGCCTGGGTTGGGACTGGGCTTCTTCCCCAAACTTGGGATTGGCAGATGGTAAACTGATCCCAGATCATCTGCTCCCAAGCACTGGTTTCAGGGCACCACTCACTGCCTTGCTGCAGATCTCCAGCTTCAATTCCAGACTTCTAGACAGGGCAGGATGTAATTATGGACCACACAGGGGGTGGGGACTTTTTCTGGTCTCAATTGGCAGGTGAGTACAAATACAGTTCAGAGATGTCCAGCTACTCAGCCAAGTGTTGATGGGCAGAGCTGAGGGTGGAAACAGCTTCTGCCTGGCCCCAAAGCACATACCATTCCCACTGCACCCATGGCCTCTGCAGGCCCTGCCTTCTCTGTGGCCTCACACATTCATGGCACCACAATAAAATGTTACAGACCCCTGAACCATCCTCTAATGGGAAGCTCCATTAAATACAAGTGGTAAAATAAATATATGGAAATCTGGCAAATTCCCAGTTTTTCCTGGATACATTCAGGAAAAGCTCAGGCTCCAAGTTCAGGCTGAGTATCCCTCATACAAAAAAAAATCCAAATTCCAAGATGATTCAACATCCAAAGCTTGCAAAGCTTGTTGGTCACCAATACGATGTCCTAAGGGCAATTTTTCATACTATGACACTCTGTTTTATGAGCAGCATTAATATATATGGTTTTTTTCAGGCTCTGTGCATAGGTACATATGAAACATGAATGAGCTTTAGGTTAGACTGGGGTTCTATCGTATACGTAGTCAGCTTTTCATCACTGGAACAGAATAATTGAACTAATCAACTTACACAGAGGAAAGATCTCTTTTTGCTCATGGTTTCAGTCTCTATTCAGTTTCAGTTTCAGATTTCAGTTCATAGTTGCTTAGTCCTTTTGTCTTGGGCCTGTGGATGCTCAGTACATCTTGGTGGGAACCCATAGTGAGCAATCTTTCTTCTACGAAGAAAGGAGAAAGAGAAGGGACTTAGGTCTCAACATCAATGACCTAACTTCCGCTCTACTAGACTGTACCTCTTAAAGGTTCCACGCACTCCCCAATAGCACCACAGGCAGGCACTTGTTTTTATAAATACAATCTTATTGAAAAGCACCCACATTCATTGTTTTCCATTATATGCCCGTTGCTTTTGGATGCTTGGCACAACAAAGACAGAAGTAAGTCATTCCAACAGAGATCACATGGTGCACAAAGACTAAAAATAATTACAATTCACAAACTGGCCCTTTATAGATAAAGTGTGCTGACTCTTCATGGGATGGAAGCCAAGTCAGTGTTAACTTCCATGAGTTTACATCACATATACACAGGCACCCTGTGTTGTGTTAAACGCTTGCTGGTTTCAGAGAATGTACTTGACTTAAGCTGGACCAACCAGATGGTTTCCACAGGGATTTGAAAACAAGCATGAGAAACATTATGGACTTGCCTGATGAGACAGACCAGCACTCCTTCTGCCCAGGTCTCTGGAGCTGCCCTGATTCCAACTCTTCCTCCTGTTTTAATCCCAACTCCACCCTTCTTAATGTGAACTTGAGTCAGAAGGACACAGTGAGCCTCAGTCTCCTTTTCCAGCAGATGGGATGCTAAGCTGACTACAAAGGGATGTCAAAGGAATAAAATAGAGTAACAAACACAAAGCACCCAGTATGGCCTTTTCCACAAGTTAGATACTAAAAAGGGGGTAGTATTAAAAGGAACAAGAGCAATAATAATAGTAGTTAAAACAGTAAAACAATTGTATTTTGTTTGTTTATTTGGAGGGGTGGGTTTGCTTTTGTTTTGGGTTTTTTCCCCACCTTTGTATTCTTAATATAATAATGTACAAAGGGGTTACAGTTACATAGTCAGATAATGAGTACATTTCTTTTTGGACAATATCTTCCCTTCCCTGGCTCTCTTCCAGTTTTTTTCCCCATCCCCACCCACAAGTTGTATAGCTCGTTTTCAACGTAGTATGTAGTGAGTACCAACGCTACATTTGTTTAACTTTTGGCCATCTATTTCTGTGTGGTTTTTTTTTGTGTTTTTTTTTTTGTTTTTTTTTTTGTTTGTTGTTGTTGTTGTTGTTGTTGTTGTTTGCTAGTCCTGGGCTTGAGTTCAGGGCCTGAGCACTGTCCTTGGACTTTCCTCAAGGCTAGTGTTCTACCCTGAGCCACCGCACCACTTCCGGCTTTTCCTATGTATGTGGTACCGAGGAATCGAACCTGGGTCTTTGTGCATGCTAGGCAGGCACTCAACCACTAGGCCAAACTCCCGGCCCCGTGTTTTTTTGTTTGTTTGTTTGTTTGTTATTTGAGCCCAGGTCTCACTAGGTAGGCCAGGCTAGCCTCAATTTCTCAATCCTCTTGCCCTGGCCTCCTGAGTGCTGTGCAGTGCTAAGTTATTACTTTTCATCATTGCCAATTGTGTGCTGGTCCCCATTGCCTATGTCTCCTACCAACACCATAAAGTCTGAATGTCCAGAAGTGACCCTCATTAAATTACCATGTGTAGTGACCAGCCCAGGAGGAATCTCCCAAGATCCTAAATTTTTATAGTCCTCCTCAGTGCAGCAATTCACCATGCATTGAAACTGGTCAGCAAGAGTAAGGGAGATGGAGGAGGTCTACTAGATCTACCACGAGAAGCTGGCTACTATATCATGGACACATTCAAGGAGCTCTGAGGAAAGGCCCAGGTGGGGAAACTGAGGCTTCAGCCAAGATCCAATTCTGGTTTCTCAACCACAGGAGTGAGCCACCTTGGACACAAATCTCCCAGCCTCCAGGTGACCAAATCTAATGCCACATAGCTAAGCAGTGACTGGACTCTAGCCCACAGAAATGGAAGCATGTGTAACATGGATCGTTGCCTTGAGCCATTAGATTATGAAGCAATTCACCACATCAAATTAACATATTATATGAACGTGTTTGTCTTCATGAGTCCTTGTTTCAAAGCCTGCCAACCCCTTCCTCCTATTCTTCCTCCTTCTCCTTCTCTCACCTCTCTCCTCCTTCCTCTCTTTCTCTTTCCCCCTTCTCCTCCTATGATTTCAATAATTTTGGAATCTTTTTCCTTTGATGCATTTGATCTGCTATCTGGACCCCAACAGGTCACTCCATGTCCTCCTCTGTTCTCAGTTCCTATTCCACTATTTAGAGTGATAACAGCCCTTGATTATGCACTCACTCATTATGTGGCAAAGTACCTACTGCATGTCCTGCTCTTGATGAGGTTTTACCACTCACAGAATAACCACAGCAATTGTATGAATTATGTTGTCATCCTCGTTATACATTATATGTATTTGCTGAGCCCCACCCACTTCAGCAATTTAATGAGAGAATCAAGTTAAAACTATGAAGGTCAGGAACAGTGTGGGTCATGAGTATAATCCCGACTGTTCAAGAGACGGAAACTGGAAGGCCATAGTGGGCAAAATCTATTGACATTTCATCTCGATCAATAAGCTGGAATTCCAGCTACTCAGGGACCAGTAGTTTGGATCAAGCTGGTGCTGGGAAAAAAAAAAAAATCTCAAGATCTTATTTGGAAAAAAATAAGTGAAGAAAAACAAGGTGAAGCTATTACTCAGGTGGTAGAGCACCTGTCTAGGAAGCTTGAGGCCCCGAGTTTAAAATCCCAGTATCACCAATAACATAAGTAAAAAAATAAATAAAATAAATATTGGTTTGCTTCTTTCTCCAGAAGGCACCTTGACAGCTCAGCTTGTCCTGAAATTTAGATTAACTCTCTCCCCCACCTTATGCAAAAGGCAGACATCACCCAGGTTCCCCCTGCTGCAGCTCAACACAGTAGCCTCCTCCTGTAGCCACCTGACCCCACTGGTTGAACAGCTGAAACTACCTTCTGCTGGAACTGCTCATTTGTTCTTGGTTTACAGACAGTGGTGTTCTAGCTCCTCCAGAGTAGACAGAGGGGATCCCCAAAGAAGAGAGCACCCAAGGCCCACCTGTTACACGTAGGCCCATGAAAAGTTGTGCTTGTGGGCGGAGTGACTATAGTGTCTTTCATAATTGAGTCTAAACCAGTTGCCTGTGGCTCACACCTATAATCCTAACTACTCAGGAAGCTAAGACCTGAGGATCCCAGTTCACAGCCAGCCTGGGCAGACTCTTATCTCCAATTAACCAACAAAAAGCCAGAAATGGCACTGTGGTTCAATTGGTAAAGCTCCAGCCTTGAATAAAATAGCTAAAGAATGGTGCTCAGGCCTTGAGCACTATTAGGGACCCCAATAATGGCCCCCAAAATATTGAAGTCTATTAGTGAATATGTAATAACATTAAAGCTTTAGTAAGTCAATAATGAAACACTTTCAGAATGTGATTTGTCATGAATAAACAAGATATTGCCTAGATTTGCATCATAATGCGATATATGTGTTCTGTGTGAGTTTATACATATGCATATGTGTCTATATACATGTGTGTCTTTTCCCAGTGCAAAGTATTTCACTCTATTAAGTCAGGAATAATATTTAAAATACTTAGCAGCCTGTATCCAGTACAGGACAGGCACCAATCAGAATGGGTGCCTCCAACTAAACTGGGTCAGGTCCCGCACCCCTGTTGGGCCCCTTCAGTGAGGTATCTGGAAGAGGCTGGAAGCATGTCTCAGGGAATGGCCAAGGCGGCCAGGACAGTGGATACTTGAGGAACTCGGGCACAGCTCTGTCACAGTTTACAGGAACAGTAAGACCACCCCGAGTTTCCAGCCTTGGAGAGCCAGGTCTGAGCCTGGCTTATAGTAGCTCGCTCCACCACCTGCATCCTTAGGTCACTAAAGACACTGGCGTTCACCGAGCCAGTTGGCAGCCCAGATCTGCCCTGGCGTCAGAGCCTTGTCATAGAAATAACCTGCTCACCGCACCTGAGCAGAGGTGGGCGGGGCCGTCAGCGGGAGGGGGCGGCCCGCCGCGGGAGGCGTGTCCGGACACCGGGCCCTGCCCTCCGGAGCCCGGAGGCCGGCTGGCCCCCGTGGGCAAGCCGGAGTGTCCGGGGGGGGGGGGGGTCAGGCATGCATTTTCCAGGCTTCGTGAAGAGCCCTGGAAGGACAGACGTCCAGCGATTCTCCACGTGTCTGTCACCCACGCAGCAGCCCTGGGACTTCGGACCAGAAGTCCGAGCTCACGTCCTGGGTGAAATCAAGATCGTGCAGGCCTGGCGTGCACGATTGGAGACACCAGCCTCTATTCCGAGATCCGGACATTTAAAATTGCGGAAAGTCTTGGACAGGACAGGAAAGGGCCAGGACGCCACCGCTTGCTCCTCTCTGCCCCAGCAGGGCTGAGAAGCTTGTCCCGACCTGGCCTCGGTGGGCTCAGTTCCCCACCGTCACCCCCGCTCCCTTCCCGAGGCCGAGGGGTGTTTTGTGGTGGTCTTTGTTGTTGTTCCTTCTTCCTTTTCCCTTTTTAATCACAAAATAATTTTGGTACCCAGAAGCCTTCCCCTGGGAGGAACATGTGTGCGGGATGATATCAGCCTAATTAAGCTTAGCTTCAGCTACGGGGCTGGAACACCCCCGTCCCCCACCCCCTGCGCACCCCCATCCCGGCGCTCCTGCCAAGCCGTCCCGGCCGCCTGGCTGGCCGGCTACCTGCCCTGGCCGGGCTCGGGAGCCCGGGGCGCCCGTGCGCCCCCCTGCCCCGGGCTGTGATTGATATCTTGATTAGGCGCCAGGAGCTGGCGGACCAGGTGTTACCTCGGCGGGGCGGGCGCGGGCTGGAGGCGGCGGCTCCGCGAAGCCGGCCCTGAAAGGCGCAGGCGTGATCGCCGCAGCAATGAGCCTTTGTTTGCCTTGGCAGCGCCGCGGCCTCCCTGGGGCCGGCCCCATAAAGGGTTTCTGTTCGGGCTGGAGGACTCATTGTCGAAAAATTGTCCCTCGAAAAATTAGCATGGTACAGTGGAGAGAGCGGAACGCGGCAAATGACAGCTGCCGGGCCCAGACAAGGGCCAGAAAGCGCAGTTTTGCGCCCCTTTCTCCAGGTCTGGAGTGTCCCTGGAGGTGACCACGGGGACCCGCGGCGCAGGGCGGGTGGCGAGTGCAGGGAGATGGAGCTTCATGCCCACCCCCACCCCACCCCATTCTCCTAAGAGTTCTGGCATCTCCCAGGACCGAGGGCCCCCCCCCCCACCCCGGCTCTTGGTACTGAAGGGCTTCCGAGCTGGGCGAGGCTGGGAGGGGCAGCTGGCTGGGAGAAGGGGGGCTGGGGTGTCAGAGACAGAGAGAGCCTAAAGGTTATGTGGTTAATTGAACATCAACAGCCACAGATACGATTATGTTCCTTTGTGTCTTTCTCCTAGTCTGTTGATAGAAAAGTAACTAGATTAAAAGAGCCGGGAGCCAGGGTTGGAGGAGCCTGGCGGCGGGGGGGAGATCCCTTCTGAATGGCAGCTCAGAGCTCCCCGCAGGCCCCGTGAGGAGGGAAAACAGTCAATTGGAGAGGAGAGAAAAGATGGAGTGAGCTGTGGTTTGGCATTTGCATAAAGGCTGGGGCCTGAGGTTGCCACCCTCATAAGGGAGGGGACAGGGATTCCCAGGGGAGAGGCTGGGGGTGCCATGGGTAAGGCACACGGTAACTGTTGAAAATCTCAGCCCAAAGCTGGTGTGCACACTGTTCTGTGAGACAGGGCAACGGGAGACAGCATGTGTGGGACGTGGCATAGACAGGAGTGCTGACTTTGCCATCAGGGCTACCTGCTTGGAGAGGTAATCCATCACAGAGAGACACTCCGATTCAGCTATAGGGTTATTTGGGGGGAGCCAGTGAGGCCCTGCCTGTACGGAAGTAGGCATGGGGTTGTGCAATCCCAAGAGATCATGTGGCCCTGGCGTAATTATTCACAGTGCCCTACACTCTCAAAAGTGTCCCAGTTTGTATTTTGAGTTATATACCTAACCCAAATATAAGTGGGATTGCCATGGCTGGGTTTGCTACACTTCACTTTCTTCCACCACAATGAACTTCTGAGGAGAACCTTCCAGGGCCAGGAACCTCTCACACTATGTGTAGCAACTTCACATCATAAGACTAGTGTGCATTTACCCAGCAGACTGGGTGAAGACCCAGCCTTAGCCAGGTACTGGTGGTCCACACCTGGAGTCCTAACTACTCAGGAGGCTGAGATCTGCAGATCTCAATTCAAAGCCAACCCAGGCACTTAAATCTGTGAAACTTTTTATCTCCAGTTAACCACCAGAAAACTGGAAGTTGTGCCATGGCTCAAAGGGTAGGGTGGTAGCCAGAAAAAAAAAAAAAAAAAAACCATAGCATTTCATAGAAGGAAAGACAGCTCCTGTCCATATCTGGAGCTCTCTGTATCTAGAGTACCCTCTGAATCAAGGCAATGAGGCCCAAAATGGCTAAACACATACATGCATCTATACTCACTCCTAAAATACCTTCACTAGCAGCACAGTAAAGAGATTATCAGAGGGAAAAGAATATCCTACAAAGACAATGTATGGCAGAGGAGGCATCAGCAAAGCTTTGAAACATTAAATGTACATGTGAAACTAGTGGTACTGGTAATGCTCTGGAAAGCCTGAAATTAACTTTATAGAGAAACAGGCAGTCAAAAAAGAGCCAGAATCCAGCATCAGAGGCTCACACCTAACTCTTCTAGATGCTGAGAATGGAAGGATCTAGATTCAAGGTCAGCCTGTGCAAAAAGTTTGTGAAATTAACCAGAAACAAACAGGGCTAGAGGTATGGCTCAAGTGGTAGAGGGCCAGCCTAGCAAGCATGTGGGCTGAGATCAAACCCCAAAACCACACACACACACACACACACACACACACACACACACACACACGGGAAAGTCTCATGAATTGGAGCTATTTTAAGAGTCTAGAAAAAGAAAAGCCAAGATAGTGGCTCATGCATAGAACCCTAGCTTTTTGGGAAGCTGATAATAGGAAGCTCATGGTTTGATGCTACCCCAGACAGAAAAGTTCCAAAGACCATTTATCAGCCCATAGCTGGGCACAGTGAGCCAGTAAGTCCCAGGAAGTGACTGCTTACAGGGGATGTGGTTGACCTGAAGGAAGAGAAGTTATTCGACTCTACAACCTGCCTTATTCCATTACTATATGTCTACGTGTACATTCCTTCCCTCTCTGAGCTTCAGTTTATTTTACTTAAATGGGGAAAGGAAGGGTTTTTTTTTCTATTTTTCTATTACTATAACAAAATACTTGAGGTCACCTAATTGATTCAAAATATAAATTTATTTGGCTGAAAATTATGGAGTTCAGAGGTGAAACATGGAGCTGGTGTCTGTTTGGCATCTGGTGGAGTCCTCAGGCTACATCCTAACATAGTAAAGTTCCTCACATGGGGAGACAGAGCCCTCAGGTAAGCTCAGGCTCTTCCTCTTCTTAAGAAGTCACCCTGACATGATGGGTGATCTCATCTAACCCAAATCACCTCCCAAAGGTCCCACTTCAAAATGCCATTTCCATATCCATTTGAGGGTTAAATATCCTGCACATGGAACTAAGTGGGGCACATTCAAGTCTTAGAAAGTCATCAGTAGTTCTCAAATTCTATTCCTATCTCAAAGGACAGAACATGAAGCTGAGCACTAGCCAGGCTCTGGGGCTTCAACAGTCAACCTCACACACAGTGGGTCATGGATTCCATCTTTGCTTTATTGTTTCTGTCCCTCCACTACCAAGGCCCTTCAGAGCAATCCAAGAGAAAGAAGCAAGTGGGGTTACCCACCCCTGGCTCAGGGGAGGTGACTGACATTCATAGCCCTATCTGTAGCCCCCTCACCTCCACTCTCTGGCCCAGGTATGAGAATGGAGCAGGTAGAGGAGGCTTGGGGGGTCACCCACCCACACTTTGTACCCAGACCCCTGGCTATCTTGTTGACAAGAAATGGGACCTCCCCAGTGTGACATTGCTTCCCACAGGCACTACCCCAGAGACTCTGCTGGGCCAAGGATCTGTCAATGTTTACCTTCCCAGGGCTGCCTCTGCACTACCCTCACACCCCACACCTCACACCCCACTCCACCCGGGGCCTGACAGGACACAGTATGCCATCCCAACTTCAGCCTGATTAACTGACCACCTTGGGTCCCTCCGTGGCAGAGTTGCCCAGAGGGAAGACAGAACATCTTCCTGCCCAGTCCCCTTCTTAGAAAATCCCTGGAATCATAGATGTGTCATGGGGGCCTCTTAAAACTGACCCCCACTGCCCCTCCCATCCACCCACCACACCACACCAGCCCCTGCGGAGCAAAGAAATCAGAGGAGCACTGAGAAAAACCTCCAGCATCACTGCTTAGGATTATGTCAGCTTGACACCCCATTCTGCCTCCGCCTAGCACTTATTAGGCCCCTCCTGTGTACATAGCTTTGGAAAAGATCCAAAGTGAGAAATCAGGATGGGCAACTGGGAACACCAATGAAGCTAGAGCCTTTGCAAACACTGTCTCTCAGAAGCTTCCTATTTGTAGATAGAGAAACTGAGACCCCAAATAGCTGAGTAATATCCTGAGACCCCAAGTAGCTGACCCCAAGAGTTCTTATCCAAATAGAAGCACCTTTGCCTGTGTGGAGTAAAGCTGCACCCCTGCCACCCAGCATACCTTGTCTAGTGGAGAGGAAGAGCTAGGCCAAAGCATGACTGGCTCAGATGCCTGAGACTCAGAATCCTTAGCAGCAGGAGGATGGGAAGGCTTCCTGGAGGAGGGGCAATTGGAATGTGATTCTAGTGAGCGGAGGTATAGGGCAGGGCAGGGAAGAGCACTGAGTGGAAATAGCAGAGGTCTAGCATGGAGCTAGAAAGGAGGTGTGGACCTACATAGAGGGAACAGGGGAGGTGTGCAATTGGCCAGGGCCTGGCCCTGGAAGGCTTTAAATGACAGGAAGCTGGGATATGGCACAGGAAACACCATGAGGGTGTCACTAGGGCCAGGAGGTGAGAACGACTGGAAGAGTCCTGAGGAAGGAGACTTAGCCAAGCTAGACAAAACAACAGTGAGGATGCAATCTTCAGACGGTGCCTGGAGACAGTGAGCTACGGTCATTAGGGTACAGAGAATACAGAACTACCACCCCCTTCAAGTCCCCTAGGGACCCAGTCCTGGGCCTGTAGGTGCTGATGGGCAAGGATACCCACTCTTCATTGTTTCTGGAATCAAGGACTCTGATTTTCTCGTCCTCATGGGATGGGACCCTGATGACAGTGCGCCATTATCCAGGCTGAGCTACCACCCTTCATCAGCCCATTACCAAGGTATGAAATGGGGTCACTACACCAAGTAAACTTAGATAACCACCTCTAGTTTCCACTCCTACCACCAGCCACATGGTGCTTGAACGGGCTGTGGAGCTCTGACATTCAGTAACAGTGTATATCGCCTTCTGCAAATGATTTAACCCTCTGTTTTCTCCATCTGTAAAATGGGCTTTCTAATACCTCCTGAATCCTGGGGTTGTTGCAGACACAGAAGGAATCTGAATATAGGAGGGTTTAGAATGGAGCCTGGGACCCAGAAAGGCCCTGTTAGTGTGAACACTATTACTATGACTACAGAACTAAGATGGATGAGATTCCTGAATAAAGGCTGAGAGAGAACAGAGCCAAGGCCAATTTCAGCAGCAGCTCTGATAGGAAATGAACCCCCTTGCTAGCTAGCCAGGGATTCTGTGTGACTGGACAGCACAGCCTCCAGTCTACCGTGACCTGTGGGAGTGTATGTCACCAGGGCCTGTGGAAGGACATCGTAAGAGACACTATTTCTTGGGAGTTGGTCGACAGCAGGCAGATTTGTTTCCCTGGTTCGGACTTCCTATGCTTTCTGCTTGGGCCAACAGCAACACCCTGCCTCACACTGCCCATTGCTGGACAACCTGACTTCCCCTTGTCCCTGGGTACAGCCAAGGAATGGTCCTTCTTTCTCATGAGTCTGTCCAAGGGGAGGTGGGACTTACAGTTAGCCCCACCTACCCTCCCTCTAAATCCCACCTAAATCCCATGATTTCTAGATGCTCTGAAAGCAAGAAACTGAACAGTAGTCAGCTCTAAGATATGGAGAATGTCTTCAGGGTCAGATAGATCCAATGGGGATGTACAAGAACCCAGGAATATGGCATCATTCCTTTCTACATTAAATGCCTCCCTTACCTACTCCAGGGGTTACAAGACCAAGGAGGACTATATGGCCCTGGGCCTCTGCAGAGAAAAATCTGGCTTCTCTGCCCTGCCTAAACTGTGTGTGGGGGGGGGGGAGGGGGGGGATTTTCAGGCCACTGATACCATTTTGAGGACTTAGTCGGTAATTTGGGTACTCTGCCACCAGGTGGCTCCCCTTCAAGTCCCTCCCTCCTGGACCACTGAGTAGTTTTGGCCCCTATCCAGGAAGAGAGAGTGCTGAGCTTCTATGCTTGCTCAGGCCCGCCCCTTATGGGTGCCTTAACGCCAGGCCTTCCACTGCCTGGGTTCCTCTGCCTCTTTGTCTCTCTGTCCAGCCTTACTGACCCCACTTATCATAAGCTCTCAATTCTCTAATCCTACAGAAATTGAACCTTCACTCTTTCTATATCTTCAGGGCTTTTATTGACCCTGCTCAGCTAAACCTTCTCTGAGAGGCATCTCCCTCTCCCTCCAGTCCTGGCCTGTCCTTTGGACAAGCTCTTGCTTCCTCTTTCCCCATCCTTGGAACCCCTCTGCTTCCTCCTTTCCATGAGGATGTTTCTCATGCCAAGACTCAGTTCCGAAAATCTACTGTGAGGTCGAGAGATGGGCCCAATAAATGTTTGATGTTAGATTGGGCAAGGAAACCTATGAATAAGCGAGCCTGCTCACCAGTTAGCAGATGTGTATGGGCTGCTATGTGCCAAGGTCTATGCTGGGCAGTGAAGTGAATGCATAAATGAAGAGGCTGACTGGTAAAGGGAGGGGCTGAAGAAGGAATTGAAACATAGAGGAGGGAGAGGAGTGGATGAGTGGGTAGATAGGTAGCTGGTTGGCTACAAGGCTAGTGAATAAGGGGAGATCCCCTTATTTGTTGGGGGAAGAATCAGGTCACTTGGCCTGGAACTGACAAAGGCAATACCACAAAGAAACAGGACCCAGACCAAAACACATGAGTCACTTATGTGTGGCTTTGTTCAGACAGCTGTGGCAGGCAGGAGAGGAACAGAGATGCCAGAGCCAAAATGATGCTGTGGGGACACCCTGGGGAGCCTCAACAAGGTCAAAACAGGCCCTTCCCAGATGGGAACCAGAGTAGACCAAGAGGAAAAGCCTGGGGACTTGTCCCCGAAAGCAGCTGGGAGTCATTACTGAGCACCTACTGGCAGCCAGGGGGTGTCCCATAAATCAATCAGGACCCCTGATAACTCTGGGAGGAAGGGTTAACCTCCCTGGCAGGAAAGGAAATGAAAAATGGAGAAGTAAAATGACTGACCCAAGGTCATCCAGCTGCAAAGGGCTGAGTGAGGACTGAGCCGGAACCCCCTGCCTCCAAGTTGGCTGGTGTGTGGTTCTTAGAGAGACCCCAGGGAGATGCTGGCACTGTGTGGCCGATGTGGAAAGATCATGAAAGCAGGCGGCTAGCTTCTCAGGCACCTGAAGAGGAGGGAAAACACCAGGCACCTGGGACCCTTGAGTAGGAGAAGACTGAATTGGGAGTTGGGAGACCCGATGGATGCCCATTGGGATTTTACCTCCTCCGAGCACTCAAACAAGCATCTTCCTCTCTCTCTGCACCCCAGCCTCGTCATTCTCCTAGAATGACCTGGGACCACCAGGTGGGAGGTGGTCAGGAGAGACGATGCCTCTGTTCCTCTGTGCTGGGCCTTTATGTGGCAGTAGTAGTTCCTGGTCAAGCCAGCAAGATGACTGACACCAACTTCCCAGGTCCCAGATAACCCAGGAAGCTTAAAATGGCAGGGGTGCTCAGAAGCAAGGGACCCTTACTTTACTATTCAGGAGGCACAGTCCCATGCATTATCTGTCTTAGATAGGGCAGCATATGCTGACTAGAAAACAGAGAGCTTCTAGTAGTTTCTACAAAAAGCCCTCTTCTTCCTGAAAGCAGGCTCTAGGAACTTCTTGTGGGTAGTTCTCAAATCTCTAAGAGTGAGTCCCACATTTCTAGTCTACAAACAAGGGTCCTGGGTTTGGTGGGGTAAGGAACTTCATGCAAATAAGATAGGGAAGGGGGGAAAACAAGATGAGGGGCAGAGGTGGAGGGAGAGAAATGGGGACCAAGACATGAGAAAAGGGATCAATGTTTGTGAAGTAATACACCTTCTATCTGGTGAATATAATGTAACCCTTCTATTAATTACAATAAAAATATAAAAAAAAGGAGCCTCACCCAATGTTATCCATCCCATATAAGCCTGAACTTGGTACAAACACGGGCTCTCTAAGGTGCTACATGACCTTGTTTATCCCTATGAACACCACACACACACACACACACACACACACACACACACACACACACACACACACACACACCAGTCTCCCTGGCTTTACCTCCAGATGAGAAGGTAGGCAAGGTGAATTTACCTCTGGCCCTCCACAGGTGTCAGTTCCAGCTCTGAAACAATGGTAAGCCAATCTGGTGAGCCAGAGCTCAGCATCCTTACCTGCACAGTGGGACCAAGGAGCTGGTTCAGCAGATGGGCCAGGGCAGGACACAGATGAGAACCACGGGTGCATTTGCCCTCTGGGCACTTGGTGACAGGCCTGGGAATCTAAGGCCTGGCTCCTGGGGTCAGGAGGTATGTGGAGACTTCTGGGGCCCCCTCCATCCACAGCTAATTTATTGTGATGCAAAAATCAGGCTCCAGGGCGGTGGGAAGCAGAGCTGAGCGCCAAGCACGCTCCCATCCTGTTCTGTTCCACATATTTTCAGTATTTATTGTCCCCATATGTGATGCTGAGCATTAAAAAACATGTTGCCGAGATTCCTCCAGAAAGGGCTGACATTTCACAATATTCCTCTCATGCCCGGGATTACTGTTCAGGACGACAAAAACGTGGTTTATTCAAAACAGATTGGGCCGGAAGAAAACAATGGCAAGGCCTCCAGAGAGACCTGAGGCACTAGGGAGGGGAGAGAGGCTCAGAACGCTGCTGAGAGCCCAGAACCCAGGCCAAGCTCTGTCCAGGGTCAACTTGGACTAGGGGAGGGATCAAGATCACAGACATGCACGCTGGCACTCCCTGGCTAGCTCCTGGGAAATGACCATCGTTTAGGGGGTATTTCCAAGTACCAAGCCGAATATGGCAGACCCAGCACCCTAATGACACCCTCTAACTCTATCCATTTTCTAAAGGAAGAATAGAGTTTAGCAAATGCATTCAAGTTCACTAGGCTAGTCAGTTGCCAAGTTAGGACTAGTAATCAAGGTTTGAGTCCAAAGATCATAAGGCAGATTTAGGTAGCTGAGTTGCTGTGTGATTCTGAGAGAGCAGCTTTAGCTCTCTGGAAGGAAGAGGTGAGACTCAAAAGGATGTTCTTGGGATAGGAAAGAGTAGAGAAAGTGAAGAGGTCAGAAAGAAGTCCTGGCAAGGCACTGAAGGCTGCAAAGTTTGGTAGCCAGGCTGGCTCAGCTCTGTTGTGCAAAAGGCCTGAAGCAGGTAACTTGAGCTCTGCAAAGGGAGAGCTGTGGGGAGAGCCATCTTGAAAGGGACCCAGTATGCACTGCATGAAGCTGAAATTTTAGGACTACCCAGCTCCTATCCTACCCTACCATTGTGCCTGTGGGCTCTTCCGTTGCCCAGGTTTCTACCCACCAGGGCAGCCAGTTGTGTCTAGCAGACACAGCAGCAAGCACTAGAGGTCAGCGGGGAAGGTAAGCACCCAGCACTGAGTCAAAAGCAGGACAATGTTAAATTCAGAGGTTCTATATAGTCCCTATCTCCCTGAGGCAGAGGGATGGGTAGGGTATGAGAGACACTGCATCATCCTGGGGTGCCTCACCAGAACCCCCATTCAGCCTCTCTCAGTGTTAGGCCCTGAGGTAGGCTCCTCCACTAAAGCATATGCTGTCCTTCCCCTGGGGCTGCAGGAATAAGACACCATGTTGCTCCTTCTCCCTGAAGCTGGGAGGCACGGAGGGTCCCCTCAGCACACACCAGGCTCATGTTTTGGGAAAAGTCTTCCTATTTCTGTGAAATTTGCACACATAGGTGTGTACAGGCATAAGAGGTGATGAGGAGTTTGACCCAGAGCAGGAAACCGTAAGTTCTTAACCATGTGGGAAAGCTCCACTAGAAGGCCTAGGTAGAGGGGACTACAGAAAATGGTACCCTTCAGAGGTGGTTCACACTGTATTCACACTGTTCAAAACCTGCAAGGGCAGAAATGTCTATGAAGCTCTTATCTCCCATTTGCCAGCAAAAAGCCAGAAGTACAAGTGTGGTTTAAATGGTAGAGCCTCAGCCTGGAGCAGAAAAGCCAAGTGAGAGTTCAAGTCCTAGTGGTGGCAGAAAGAGTGTGAGCAGGGAAGGAGGGAGGAAGGAAGGAAGAAAGGGAGGGAAGAAGGAAGGGAGGGAGGGAGAGGGGAGAGGAAAAGAAGGAAGGAAGGAGGGAATGGGGGAACAAGGGAATTAGGGAAAGAAGAGAAAAAGAAAGGAAAGAAGGAGGAAGAAAGGAGGGAGGGAAGGAAGGAAAGAATGAGGGAATTAGGGAAGGAAGAGACAAAGAAAGGAAAGAAAGAGAAAGAAGAAGGAAGGGGGAGGGAGGGAAGAAAGAAGGAAAGAAGGAAGGAAGTAGGGTAGGAAGGGAGTGGGGGAGGGAGAGAAGGAGGGAATGAGAGAATGGTGGAATTAGGGAAGGAAGAGACAAAGAAAGGAAAGAGAGGAAGGGGAAGGAGGAAGGAAAGGAAGGAATGAAGGAACGAAGGAGGGAGGGAGGGAGGGAGGGAGTCAGAGAGAGAGAGAGAGAGAGAGAGAGAGAGAGAGAGAGATCTATACCCTTGTCCATCATCCTGGGCCCTGAATCCTGTTCCAGAAGTGCTGCTGTTGCAGAGTAAACTACTATAGATTGTGCAGCTGGAAGTCCAACCCACCTTCTACCAGACTCAGCTTCCCCCTACCAGCCCATCCTCCTTGACAGTGGAGCTCAAGCTGTGTCTTCCAGGATCCTTCCATCAAGGGCTAGGGTAGAAGCTGCCATCAAGCCTTAGAGGCCAGCATGGGGCCCTCCCTAAGGGGGCATAGTCTTTTTGTGCTCCCTGCAGAATGGGGCTTTCAGGAGACAGCACACTTACAGCAGGCCCAGGCCTTTTCCCTTTGGTGCCTTATGCATTTGGCAGCAACTCTGAGGTTTAGGTTGATAGCCTTGTATCTCTCTGCCATAAGACTTAGAATTCATCCCTCTATTCCTTCAAGATTCCACAACCAAAGCACCTGCTTCTTCAGTGAGCCTTGTTGTGCCAAGGATTGTCCTCCTGGGCTCACCTGTGCCCATTTCTTCCTATAGAGGGCTGGTACTCACTATTAAGCATTTATGTTCCATGCAAAACATCTCCAGCTTCAAGCCCAGAGTCCTGGAACAAGCACGTATTTGCTTGGTGGTGTCTTCCCAGAGAAAATAAAAGCAAGGAAGAGAGGTAGAGAGAGCTGGATGTTCAAGAAATGTACAACAGTGGCCTGAAAGAGGCCAGGAGCCAGCCCTAGGGAGATGGAAGAAGCCAGACATCCAGGCGAAAGGCACAGCAAGGCTGTGAGCCTGATGCAGTTGGAGACCACGAGGAGGAGCAGAGAGAGGTGCAGCGCAGCTGGAGTGAATACTGACAAGGTCCCTGCTCTGTACAGGCCTTGTAGTTCTGATCCTCAAAAACATCCTGAGAGGAGACTGAGATATGAAGATCACAGTTCAAAGCCAGCCCAGGCAGGAAAGTCCATGAGACTCTTATCTTCAATTAACCAACAGAAAGCTGAAAGTGGAGTTGTGGCTCAAAGTAGTAGAGTGCTAGTCTTCAGCACAAATGCTCATGGATGGTACCCAGGCCCTGAGTTCAAGCTCTAAAACAAACAAAAGAAGTTATTGCCAGTCCTGGGGCTTGAACTCAGGGCCTGAGCACTGTCCTTGGGCTTTCTCAAGGTTAGTGGTCTGCCACTTGAGCCACAGCATCACTTCTGACTTTTTCTGTGTATGTGCTACTGAAGAATCAAACCCAGGTCTTCATGCATGCTAGGCAAGCACTCTACCACTAAGCCAAACTCTTGACCTCCCCCAATTTTTTAAATTAAAACACACACACACACACACACACACACACACACACACACACACACATTCTAAGAGATTGGCATCATGGCTCCATGACACACCTCATTTACAGATGAGGAAATGGGATCTCCAAAGGCCTTTGGAGTTTCTTCCAAGTTCCTCCATGTGGGATTTCAGCCGAGGCTATGTGTGAGCTCAAAGCTGCCTCTCCCCAATTCGGGAGCAGGAATAAGGACAGGGCTGGGAAGCCCCGGCAGTAGGCCAGGAGCAAACCATAGAATGGAACCCAAAGCTGGTCCTCAGTGGGACCAAGTGGAATTGGGATCAACCATTTCTTCTCTGCTGGGAATTGAGGTTACAGCCAAGCCTTGGGGATGCTCCAAAGCAGGAGCTATCAGGCCTCACCCCTGCAGCCCTGGCCTATCTATACTCACTGGGCAGGTGGCCCTCAGGACTGCCCACAGTCTCCAAAGACAGGCTTAGATACAGCAAGTACGTATCCAAGATGTTTTAAGACTTATCATAGTTGTGTACATTGAAATCTTTCAATATTTTCCCTTTTGTTTGCCAAGTGGATTATACCTGTTACCAAAATTGCTTTTCGTATGATAGAAGTTATAACACAAATTACTCACCAAAAGTTGATCCATTTGCTCTCCAGTCGTGGCTGGGGAAATCTTTCACTGGACCTGGCTGTCAGCAGGTGAATCGGCTGATGTCTGAGCTGCGACTGCACACAGAACCTTCATTAAAGGCCTCTACCGTGGTTCCTATTACACCAAGTGTTCTTAGGACATTTTACATGGGTCAGACTGGATGCCAGAATGTCTTATATGTCCTTGAGCCAGAAAGCCTGTCCTAGACCCATCCACCAATCATCCTGGAGGCTGCCTGACCTCGCAGCTACTCTGTTGGGAAAGGCTGTCCTTTGGTCCCCTCAGCTGTCATGAGTTCCTTCAGATATAGGACCCATCTATCAATGGCCCTTGGCCACACCATTCAGGGGCTGCAAATGAGTGTGTAGACAGCCTGTGCACACTTTTATTCTTTCGGCCTCTGCTTTGACTCTGGCCTGTGAGTGAGTTCACAGCCCACACCAGGCACTCTCTTTCTGACACTTCAGTCCTGGTGACACCAGGTGATATGAAAGGGATATAGCATGAAGAGTAGAGTAAATAATCTGCTACTGGACTGGGGGCGGGTGGGGGTGGGGAGAGCAGGCTCCCCAGGGATCCTGGAAGGAGTAGACCAGATTTAGCTGAAAACCTAACTTGTCTTCCTGCTGTCAGATGTGGAAATCCTCAAGCACAGCTGAAATGAATCAGCATGCAATTGCTTGGAGGAGAGGGAGTGTCTGTCAGACAGAGGGCACTCAGCTCTAGCATTCGCTGACTGTATGCCTGTGGCCAGACTAACATGCCTCTCTAAGTTTTAGCTTCTTCATTCTTTCCTTCAAAAAATACAGATGAAAGGATTGGGCATTGGCATGGTGGTAGAGTGCTTACCCAGCACGCTGCAGGCCCAGGTTCAACATATAAATTCATACATACATGCATACAGGCATGCATACATACATATATACTATGTCCTACCTATGCGAAGATTTGCTTATGTTTTCGTTTTGCGTTGGTGGTTGTTTGTCTTTTACTTTACCATGTTACAATGATACCAAACATCATTCTGTACTTTGGGGGATTCTCTATATTTTTCCGCAAGCTGATTATAAGAAGGGCAGTGCACTCAGTGTGACAGTGGCAGTGCCACAGCTTCCAGTCAGACCAGTGATCACAGCAACAACAACCAACACTGTGGTGCTGAGCTTGAACGCTCTGAGAGAGTAGTGAATTCCTTTTGGGTGTCTGGAACCCATAACCCATAGGCTTAGCAGCCTCTGATCTATGTCCTCATTGTGGCACAGCTGAGCAGATGCCAGATAAAACCACACCCTGTGCTCACAGTAGAGGCAGGACACACTAACCAGTAAATGGTGATTGCCATAAGAAATGAAACTAAAAATAAAGCCAGCTGAATAGAGCAGTGGTACTCACCAGATACTATGTTGAAAATGAACTAGGCAATTTGTGGATGGGGATGGGAGGGGAAAACTGAGAGAGAACGGGTGAAGGGGTGACAGTGTCCAAGAAGAAATGTACTCTCTACCTGACTTATGTAATGCAACCCTTCTGTACATCACCTTTATAATAACAATACAAATTTAAAACATAATAAAGCCAGTGAGACAAGCACGTGCAGTAAGAGGAAAAGGCAGTGGCATGGAATGTCAGGACAGAAAGGCTCACCAGAGGTGATGCTATGCTTCAGAACCTTGAATGGTGAGTTAGCACTGAGGCAGAAGGGCGCTAATGGGAGGGGAAAACAGCTGGTAGTCCAGGGTGCAGATGCTGACAACAGTCCTTGGTTTGCTCTGAGAAAGATGGAAGACTTTCCAGGATGGGCTCAGAAGCCTGGAAACATCTGCTCTCTGCCAGCAGATCTCACTGACCTGGAGTTGACTCACAGGAGGATGACAGGCAGGAGGGGCCCAGGGGAGGGGACAGAGGGGACAGTGGGTATGAGAGGCTTGGGCTGCAGGAAGGAGGAGCTCAGGTGAGCGTGCTGGCACTGTGGAGGAAGGAAAAGAGAATGAAGCAGAGCTAGGCATGCTGATGCACTCCTGGAACCTAAGCCTTGGGAGGCTACAGTTGGAGGTCAGCCTCTGGGCATGTGTGAAGGGGCAGGAGATAGGAAGAACAGGAGGAGGGGAAGGGAGCAGGAAGGAGGAAGAGGCTGGTATTTAGACCAAAATGAAAGTTCCTTAAATGGAAGTAAATCCTCTGAGTCCTGGGGGTTTGTCTCACCTGCGAGGCCTGGAATGGACTCCATTGAACATGAGCCAAGATCTTCATATATGAGGAGGACTCAGGCTATATATCTGCCCAAGACAACAGAGCTTAGTCACCGGAGCACCTGCGACCACAAACCCAGGGCCCTCCCCACCCACAGGGCTCCATTCACCAGCCTGCTAAATACTACATTGGCAGCCTGGTTGGCACCAGGTAGGATAGCCAGGCTTGGCAAAATAAAACTAAAACACAGAGGAGTTATATTTGGATTTCAGGAAAATAATGAATTCAGTTGGTAGTGTATTTCAAGCAAAATTCGGGATAAACTGAAATTTCTTTGAAATTCAGATTTGACTAGGCATCCTGTATGGTAGCTAGCAACCTTAGCCCTAGGGCCAAGGTGAACACTCAAGAAAAACAGAAAGAGCAACTCCGCTCCTCTGCCCTCTGTCCTCTGCCTCAGGTTATGCCTAGCTTCTCTGGCCCTCTTCCTTCCAGCACTCATACCCAAAGAGGCCCTCTCCAACCCACACCATCTTGTGGGCCAAACCGTTGACCTGGCAAGGCTGGATGTAGGCATAGCTGTGTCAGTCATCTTTAGGGACAGCCCAGGCTTGGGGACTGAGTCGCTATGATATAATTGCCTAGACGAGCACATACGTTTCCCTGTGCCTCTGTTTCTCATCTTTACATAGATTCAGTTCACTTGAAGAAGCATGTATGAAGCCTTGCTCCACTATGTCTGGCACAAGGTGGAACCTCTGTGGGTGCAGACACACAGACAAGCCAGGAAGGAAAAATAACAGACAGCAAGGCAGATGAGAGCCCTGGGGGAAGGCCGTGAGTAGCAGAAAGTGCTGCAAGGCATAGCAGGGGGCTAGGAGCTTAGAGTACAGTGAGGGGGGGACCCGGGGGGGGCACCCCCCCCAGCCCCAGTCCTGCTAGTCACACTGTGGCAACTGGGGCCACTTAATTCATCTCTCAATACATGAAATTGCATTTTTTTCCCTCTATGTTCCATGTCTTCTGAATAGACTTAGGTATGCTGTCAAAGTTTAGTTTGTATTTATCCTATCGCTCAAATAGTGGCAAAAGTGAAAAATGAGATACATGAGTCTATTTTGGCCTACTGACATTGACTTGAAAGTAGGTATCAAATGTACTCTATAACTTGGGAGGGAGTGGGGGAAGGGAAAGTGGGAGTAAAACATGGGAAGGGGTAGCAGTGTTCAGGAAGTAATGTACTCACTACCTCACACATATAACTGTAACTCCTCTATACATCACTCTGATAATAAATAATAAAATAAAATAAATAAATAAAAATATTTTTTAAAGGCTTGAAAGATGTCCATACCTATCAGGCACCAGTAACTCTCATATATCATCCTATCCACTCAGGAAGCTGAGACAGAAGGATCACCCCGTGAAAGGCAGCTCAGACAGACAAATCTGGAAGACTTCTTGCCTTCAATTAACCCACAAAAAGCAAGAACTGGGGGGGGGGGTTGTGGCTCAAGTGGTAGAGCATCAGCCTTGAGCCCTAAGTTCAAGCCCCAGTACTGGTGCGCACGCCCACACACACAGACACACGTGCACACACACACAGACACACGCACACACACACACACACACACACACACACACACACACACACACACAAAGAAAAAGAAGTGGAAGGAAGGGGAGCAGAAGGGAGAGGAGCATATCCCTTAGCAAGGCAGTGGTCCCTGTGATGTGCACCCTGAGAAGCTATGGTATAGCCAAGGCAGGTTATCTTGGGAAACGCTAATCAAGTTATTTGGCCTCTCCATTCCTTCATTTTCTCTCCGAATACTGGAAGCCAGACATTTCTAGGGAAGAAATTAGAAGACTCTTCACTGTGGGCCTGGAAGAAGGAACACTCAGTGTTCAGTCAGTGGCACAGTGGGTGACTGCCCACAGTGGAACTCACAGCCACTCCTCACTCTATGCTCAGCTTCTTCCTTAAATATGAGCTGAAAGCTAAGAATTCCAGGCATCCAAGGAACAGTCACAAAAATAAAGTGGGAAAGATGTTGCCTAACTGAAAAAACATAACACCGAAGAACTTTCATTAATTTCCCCAGAGGAGCAAAATCTATTCACATCTCAGAACAAAAAGAGGATGCCACAGGAGGAACACTCAGATGACGAAACCCAGACTCTTAGAAGAGAATGTTGAACAATGGACCAGGAAACAGAGCACGGAGACAGAGATGATCAATGAAAAGAAGAAAGAAAAAACCTGGAGGCCTGACCTTTTGGATAACAGGTGTTCCCAGTACAGAAATGATGGGAACCACTGAACCAGTTAAAAAAAATTTCCTGGGGCCGGGAGTTTGGCCTAGTGGTTAAAGTGCTTGCCTAGCATGCATGAAGATCCGGGTTCGATTCCTCGGTACCACATACATAGAAAAAAGCTGGAAGTGGTGCTGAGGCTCAAGTGGTAGAGCTCTAGCCTTGAGAAAGTCCAAGGACAGTGCTCAGGCCCTGAGCCCAAGCCCAGGACTGGCAAAAAAACAAACAAACAAAAAAAATTTCCTAGCTCTGAAGGACAGAAAGCTCTAGAAGAAAGAACAACAGAAGAAGGGAGGAAAGTGAGGAAGCAAAACCTAACTAAATAACTGAAAATGACCCATCTTGAAGGTACAAATTTGAAAGTTCTCCACACTGGCATGAAGGAAAGATCTTCTCAAAAGAAAGGAAAAAATAATTCTGGGGATGTGGCTCGGTATTTCCCATCATAATAGGCAGGAAGGAGACAAAGAAGGAGAGGGAAGAGGAGGAGAAGGAGGAAGAGGGGAGGGAGGAGATTAGGAGAGGAGATAGAGAAGGAGGAAGAAGAGAGGAGGAGGAAAAGGAAGTACCTTCCAATGAATGACTTCAATCCTTTCAACTATGTTGAAAACCATATTATAAAAAGTATTGTCGGTAGTAGATGAATCTAGAACGAATCATGTTGAGCGAGACAAGTCAAGACCTAAGGAACAAAAGGCGCATGGTATCCTTAATACGTGGCTATTAAATTCCAAGAGTACAAGAGCGAGGACTCAATAACTGCATACCCAAAGCTATGGACATGGTAATGAAAATACAAACATAACTATCTAGACATAAAAACCTATGACTCTATAGACATAATGTTTTATTTCATAAATTAATATGTTTCTATGACATACAAACCCTTAGCCTAATTGTGATTAAGTTCTAAATACTAAGTCCCAGTGATTGTAAATAGAGATTCCCTCCTTGAACACTTGTATGTTAAACTTGTCATTTAAAATATGATGTAAAAATCAACGTTAATAAATTCTTTAAAAAAAAAAGTATTGTCTACCAAGTCCTGAAGGAATATTATTTTCAACCTGGAAAGATATCCAGCAAATCACCAATCAAGGCCTAGAGTCTTTCACTATTCAGGTCTTAAAAAGTACACCAACTCTACATGCTTTCTTGGGAAGACCACTCCAGAGGAGTGGGGGCAGAGGAACTTAACAAAAGAAAAAGAAGAAGGGATTCAGGAAAAAACAACTCTAAGGAGAGACTCCCCTTGACTATGGAGTTGGGAGGTGGCAGTCCATCTCAGGGAGGTCACAGACCCGTGGAGCGCTGGTTAAACTGGAGAATCAATTACCATACTGAATACATGGATTTAGAGATAGAGAAGTAAGTAGAAAAGTCAATTGTTTGTAATTTAAGTAGATGCCTCCGGAGAAAGGGAGTGAAAAAAGAGGCCAGAGAGTGCTGTTTCTTACTGCAAGCACATAAAACTTGATTCTAAACCTCGCACACACATATGCGACATTCATTTTCAAAAAAAATGAAACAAGCCAAGCATAGTGGTACATATTGGCCATCCCAGGACTCAGAAGGCTGAGGTGGAAGGATTGTCTGAGGCCAATTTAGGTTGCATTGCAGGATTCTACTTCAAAAGGTACAGATAAGTAAGGCTACAAGCAGTGGCTCAAGCCTGTAATCCTAGCTACTTGAGAGGCAGAGATTATATATATAGGACCACAGTTTAAATCTAGTCCAGGTATAAAAGTTCAAAAACTCCAGCCAGGCACTAATGGCTCACACCTGTAATCCTAGCTACTCAGGAGGTTGAGATGTGAGGATCTTAGTTCAAAACCAGCCCAGGCTACTAAACAGTGTTCTATGAGACTGTTATCTCCAATTAACTATCAAACAAGCTAGAAATGGAGCTGTGACTCAAGTGGTAGAACACTAATCTCAAGGAAAGCAGCTTAGGGACAGTGCCCAGGCCCTGAGTTCAAGTGCCAGAATTCACACACACACATACACACACAAGTTCACAAGATTCCATGGCTGGGAGCAGTGGTATGTACCTGTCATTCTGGTCCAGGCTGGCCCAGGCATAAAGCAAAACCTTATTTTGAACATTACCAACATAAGCCAGTCAGTCACTCATGACTCTAGAGATCCTATAATCCTAGCAAGGATTCAGGAGGCTGAAATCTGAAGACTGTGGTTTAAAATCAGCCCAAGCAGACAAATCAGGGATGTTTGCCTCCAATTAAGCAGAAAAAGACCAAATGTGGAGGTGTGGCTGAAGTGATAGAGTGCCAGGTATAAGCAAAAAAAAAAAAAAATGTAGAACCAGAGTGTGAGGCCTTGAGTTTAAGCCCAAATACTAGAACAAAATAAAGAGGAAGGAAGGAAGGAAGGAAGGAAGGAAGGAAGGAAGGAAGGAAGGAAGGAAGGAAGGAAGGAAGGAAGGAAGGCCTTGAGTTTAAGCCCAAATACTAGAACAAAATAAAGAGGAAGGAAGGAAGGAAGGAAGGAAGGAAGGAAGGAAGGAAGGAAGGAAGGAAGGAAGGAAGGAAGGAAGGAAGGAAGGGAGGGAGGGACAGAAGGAGGGAGGGAGGGAGGGAGGAAGGCAGAAGAGAAGGGAGGTAGGAAAAGAAAAACAAAGAGGAGTGGCTCAAGTGATAAAAAAAAAAACACCTGTTTTGCAAGTGCAAAGCCTATAATTCAATCCAGAAGGAATGAATAGTAAAAGAAATAAGAAATAAGCAAAGAAGAAAGCCTGGAGGGAAGATCTTCCCAATGATAAGACTATCACAAGGTAAGGAGATGACAAATCATAATTGTTTTTTGTGCTTCTCCAGTTGAGTCTCCAGTTAGCTTCTGTTGCTTGGGTGTCTTTGGAGTCTACAGACCATGAAAACCTGCCTGGCAGCCTTTCCAGGCCAATGCAATGCCAAGCTCTCAAAGACTCTGTCGGGACTGAGGGGAAACGATAGGCCAAGAGCCTCTCAGTGCTGGCCCTGGACCTGCCTCCACCCTCTGGACCAAAAGAAAGGGGTCTTGGGCAAACCCCAGCAAAGGGCATCTCAGTGAGGCCCAGAGGTCCCCACTTCAAAGCCTTGTACTAATGCCTCCCGACAAGCGTGGCTGAACCTTGGGCTGCTCCCTCACTGGCTGACAGTGTCTGTTCCCAGACAAAGCTGACAGAACAAGGCAGTATGAGGCCGGGGGCACACTGCAACGAGGCCTTGGCCTGCTGGGGGAAATGTGATTTCACACCCGGCTCACAGCCAAGCATTCATGCCCAGTCCAGGGTTGGGGCACTTTGGGCTGGTTGGCCATGGGGTGTCTCCCCTAACACTCTCCTTCTTTCCCACCACAGTGCACTGAGTCTCAGCCTATACCTCACCTCTAGACCCATCCACCCATTCTAGGAGGAGGTGGAAGGAGAAAGAGGAGGCCAGGGCTGGGGCCAGACAAAATCTTGCTCTTTCTCTCACTCCATGATATTAGATGAATTACTTTAATCCCTGAACCTCAGTCTCCCTTGTCTGAAAATTGAGACCCCATCTTCCTTGGAAGTTTCAGAGATGAGGTAGGAGTTCAGCCCAGCCTGGCACACAACAAGGAGCCCTCTCACTAGTTGCCAATGCCTGACAGTCTCCCCCAACGCCAAACGGCTTCAAAGAGCAGTTATTTCATTTCCTGGTGGCTGATGGGGGTCAGGATTCTGGCAGGGTACGGCAGAGCAGCACTGCTGTAGGCGTCACAAGGAGGTCCACCCTGTCATGTCAAGAGTCCCTGGCTGGGCCAGAAGGTTCCTATTGGTCTTCCTAACATGACAGGTAGTCATGACTACTAACATGACTGTCAGCTTGGCCTTTAGTTCTCCCATGAGTAGCTTTGTTCAGAGACAAAATGTTCCACAATGTGAAAGAAGACAATGCAGATCTCTTAGCTGGGACTGAGCTTCAAAGTTACACAGCGTCACTTCTAGAACATTCTATTGGTCAGAAAGTTAGCCAATATCCAAGGGAAAGGGAAAGAAACCCCATCGTTTGATGAAGAGGAGGATAGCAAAGAATTTACAACCACCATTAGTCCACACAGTGGCATCATCATTCCTACACTTACCCCTTTTTGGTCAGGGTCCCTGGGCTAGCCATATTGTTATTGTAACATGGCTTAGGATCAACGCTAACTGGTCTACCTGATCATTCAGCTACTAATATTTGTCAAGCACTTACCATGGAATCAATGAGAAAGGAAACCATAGCTAGGACCTACCTGGAAAGGCAGAGCCTCGAAGCCGTCGATTATAGAGTAATGTGAACTATACAGGCATCTCCAATAGGAGAGAGAACAGCCCTGTGCCGAGAGGACAGGACACCTAAGCTATGATTGCAGGGGATGAAGGAACTGACTGGGCTCTGAGGACTCAGGAGGTGTCAGGGCCAGCATAGCAGAGCATGGCTGAATGGCTGGACCAGGTTGGGGACTAGGAAGCTAAGAGGAAATGGTGCCATGATGAGATTTAGGAAAAGCTGGTGACACGATGCGGTTCTAATTTGACAAGGGGAGCAGGGAAGAGCTGGCTGAGAAAATGTCCCACCAGGACTGGAAGCATGGCCTATAGTGACAGCGTGTTCACCTAGCATTCAATTCCCCAAACCACATACACAGAAAAAGCTGGAAGTGGTACTGTGGCCCAAGTGGCAGGGCACTAGCCTTGAGCAAAATGTGTCCAAGGATAATGCCCAGGCCTTGAGTTCAAGCTCCAGGACTTGCAAAAAAAGAAAAAAAGAAAGAAGGAAGGAAGGGAGGAAGGGAGGAAAGAAAGAAAGAAAGAAAGAAAGAAAGAAAGAAAGAAAGAAAGAAAGAACAGAGAGAGAGAGAGAGAGAGAGAAAGAAAGAAAGAAAGAAAGAAAGAAAGAAAGAAAGAAAGAAAGAAAGAGAAAATGTTCCACCAATCTAGATGAATGATAGAGGTGCTAGAAGGAGGCAACAGTAGTGAGGATGTAGAATAGAGGCTTGGGAGTGTAGGAACCCAGGCTAACATCAAGAATAGACTAGGACTTGGCAGGGGGAGGAGTGAGGCTTCCAGTCAGATGCAAGTTTTCTGTGGGGAGGGGGGCTGTGGTATCTTTCCTGAACATGGATCACACAGACAGCTGAGCAGCATCAGGAGAGGAAGAAGCAGATGAGCTGTTCACAGGACTGTGAAGGGGAGATATGCATTTAGCACTGGATCTGCCCAGGTGAAGTCTACACTGGCCTTGGGATACCAAACCAATCTGGCCTTGGTAGTCAGGCCAGAATGGACAAACATCTCTCAAGGTTAAGCAACTTGTGACCATCAAGGCCATTCTCCCTCGAATCACAGTGCACTGCCGATGCACCCCAACCCTATTCTGAACAAGGTGGTATCTGACTGGCCACAGAATTGAAACCCATGTCCCCATTGTGACTCTGGCCTCCAAGTTGGTACAAGGCTTCTGGCTGACCCAAGGTTGAACTGCAGGCCCCAGGCTGGAAGACAGGCTCCCTGTAGCCTCCAGGTATGTCCAAGAGCAAGGCCCGCTGAAAGCCAGTGCCAGCTGAGCTGCCCCACCACTCAGTCTGCGCTTACTCCCCCAGTGCCCAATCCAGGAATGATCCTTTGGTCACACAGATCACATGAGTCCCAAAGTTGTATGGAATGTCCTCTAAAGGAAACCAGGCCACTGCAGTCAAACCTGTGTCTACCATCATTCCTTCACTATTCTCTCCAGATGCTTAAGTTCACATATTTTGTGAGTTAGCTCATTTATTATGATACAACAAGCCCATGTGAAAGTCTGTGCACTAACAGGCACAACTCTTTTGTTTCTTTTTTGCCAATATCAGGATTTGAACTCGTAACCTTACATTTGCTTGGCTTGCTTGCTCTCCTTGTGTTGTTGTTGTTAAAGATACACCTCTATACTATGTTATCTCTCATCTCTTTTGCTGTCCCTTGGTTATCTCATATTGTTACAGTATCTCACTTTGTTACCTGATATATCGGATATATTTGTATTTGGTTATTTGAAATTGGATAGGGAAGGGGGGAAAACAAGATGAGGAGTGGGAGTGGGGGGAGGGAAATGGGGACCAAGACATGTGAAAGGGTATCAATGTATGGGAATTAATGCACCTTCTATCTGGCAAATATCATGTAACCCTTCTATTAATTACAATAAAAAATATATGAAAAAAAGATACACCTCTAGCTTTCCTTTTGGCTCATTATTTTAGAAAAAGTCCTATGAACTTTTCTGCCCAGGTTAGCTTTGAACTGAAACCCTCCAGATCACAGCATCCTGAATAGCTGGTATTATAGCCATGGCTACCAGTGCCTGGTGAAGTAAGTGTACATTTGCAAGAATTTCTTCCCACGAATGAACCCATATCTTCAGCACTCAGATCCAGACATAAACAGCCAGGAAGTTCCCCCATGACACACCCTCTCAGCTGAGAAGTCCCCACTCCTCTCCCTGCAACCGCACATCCCATGTCACCTGCTCTTGACTCTCACACAGCCGCTGGCAATGTGAAGTACCTGCCTCCTGCCTCATTGTTAGGCCTGTGGGATGCCCTCCTATTGTTACTGTAGCAGTGGTTTGATCTTTGTTTCCCACGGTGTCATATTTCACCGTGTGAATACAGTGCCATTCATTCACCCATTCTCCTTCTGGTGGATACTTGGGCTTTGGACTCCTTCTATTGTCAGGCTGAGGCTGTCCTCTGTAGGAGGACACACTGAGGCCAGCGGGAGAGGCAGCTTTGTAGTTCCCACAGCCTCCTGCTTCAGTCCATGTCTGAGAGGCCACCTCCTAATCCCAGACATTCCCCGTCCTTCATCTCCCCCCCACACAAATGCACACTCAGTCCCCATCCCAGGTGGGTGTGGATGGGCTGTGGGATAGCAAACCAATTCATTCTTATCCTGGCTCCCAGACCCCCTGGTGGCTGCTGCCATGGAACACTCTGCTTCTGCCCACCCCATGCACAGACTGAGCTCTTGCAGGGCTGGGGGATAAAGTTAATGCCCTGAGAGCGGGCACTGTCTGAGGCTGGCACAGAGCTGGTGCATGGATAAGGCCCCAGAAATACGTGTAGAGCAGACGTAATTGAATTCTGTTGGCACGGGGAGGTGGCCCCACGCTGCAGGCTGGTGAGAGGGAGGCAACTCCCAAGCTCCCAGAAGCCTGGATGGGCCTGGGCCTGCAGCCAGGTCCTGGTCTTGCAAGGACAGGGTGGACAGTGCACTTGCTTTGCTACAGTCAGCGGAAGACCGTGTTTTGGCTACATGGGACCAGGTCCTCAGGCCCTCAAAACCTGACCATGGGGAGGAGGAGGGGATGCAGTGGGGTGCAGATGCTGCCTGATGAGAACCCCAGGGTGCTGACTTTCCCATTAAGAGCTAGTCTGGGATCACACACCCTCCCCCACTCAGCCTGTCCCATCTGGTACTGTCCATCCTCATCTCCCATCTCTGGCTGCTGCAACCTAGAGGCCTAGGCTAGTTACGGGGTGTTATCACTGAGCTCAGGTACACAGCAGTGAGTGGTGGACGGCCTACTCGGAGCCCCTCCCTCAACCAGCTAGAGCACTGAGGGCTGGTGGGAGTCAAAAAAGGGCACAGAGATTTGACATTTGCTAGTCACACTCTGCTGTGTACTTTGCTGTGGGGCCTTGAATAAGTCACTTCGCTACTCAGAACCTCATGCTCTGATGGAAAAGACTCTGACCCTGACCTCAAAAGACTATAAGAGCCAGGTGCAGAGCATTCATGCCAGTAACTCTAGCTACTCAGAAGGCTCAGATCCGAGGTTCACAGTTTGCAGCCAGCCCAGGTGGGAAAGTCCAAGAGCTTCTTATCTCCAACAAGCCGCCAAAAAGCCAGAAGTGAAGGCATGGCTTAAGTGGTAGACTGCCAGCCTTGAGTGAAAAATCTAAGGACAGACCTCAGGCCCTGATTTCAAGCCCCAGTAGTAGCGGGTGTGTCCACGCACGTATGTTCGTGTGTGCACATGTGCACACACACACACACACACACACACACACTCATATAGATCTATACAGAAGATTAAATCCAAGAAAGTCTCTGAAAAATCTGTTGTAGGAAAGGGATTAGTATTCTCTTGTCCCTCTCACCAGTGGATGTGTGCCATAGAAGGGACTAGAGGTTGGTGGCATGAGACCCAGGAATCCAAAAGACAGCAAGTTTCAGGACCCAAGAGGGCCCTTCTCCTGACATGGGGGAAGCTTGGAGGCATTGCTTTTTAAGAAAATCCCCAGCTCACCATCAAAAGGCTAGAGATTTAAAAAAAAAAAAGTACCCACACAAAAAGAAATAAAAAGAAACACCAGGAAGAAAATCAAGTTGTTTCTTAGATTCCTCAGTGACTTTCAGTGAGTGAAGGAGTGAACAGATAAACTAAATGGCAGGAGTAACAATAGCAAACACTTCAAGCAGACATCCCTCCCTTCAAGAACAGGTCTCACTCAGGCCACACAAGAACTCCTATGAGGCAGATATACCTTTGTCCCTGATGTAGAGTTGAAGGAGGGTTGGCACTGGAAGTAAAAATGACCTGCACCAGCCCAGAACAACAGGTTGCAGAGGACCTGAGGACCCGTTGCAAGGTTTCAGCAAAGAATTTCACTGTAGAACTATTTTGAGGGCCGGGAGTTTGGCCTAGTGGTTAAAGTGCTTGCCTAGCATACACGAAGACCCAGGTTCGATTCCTCAGCACCACATACATAGAAAAAAGCTGGAAGTGGTGCTGAGGCTCAAGGATAGAGCTCTAACCTTGAGGGAAAAGTCCAAGGACAGTGCTCAGGCCCTGAGTTCAAGCCCCAAAACCTGCAAAAAAAAAAAAAAAGAACTATTTTGAGAATTGAGAACAAAATTGTCAGAAGGATGGGGAGTAAGTGTTCTGGGTGGTGACTTCACTAGAGGCAGGTCCTGAAATGATAGGAACATCTGGAGAAATGGTAAATGTCCTCTACAAACTCCATGCCACCACAACAGCCACCACCACACTTCCCTCCTGTTCCTCCTCTTCCTCCTCCTCCTCCTCTTCCTCTCCTTCCTTCTCCTCCCCTATGAACAGGACCACGTTTGCCATCTCATCCTTCTTCCAGAATGCAGCTCTGAATTTCTAGCTCTAGCCACACTACACTGTCGCATCAGAATACTAGGGCAGATTTGAAGGGACAAAAGATGAACAAATGCAGTGGTGTTAAAATGAATTATACAGCTTGTGGGTAGGGACAGGAGGGAAAAACAGAGAGGGCAAGAGAATGGGGGACATTTTCCAAAAAGAAATATACTCTTTACCTGACTTATATAACTGTAAGCGCTCTATACATCATCTTTATAATAATATGTTTTTTTGTCAGTTGTGGGGCTTGAACTCAGAGCCTGGGCCTTGTCTCTAAGCTCTTTTGCTCAAGATTACTGCTCTACCACTTTGAGTCACAGAACCACTTCTGGATTTTGAGAGGTTAATATTTAGAGAAAAAAAGTGTTAGAGGGACTTTTCTGTCCAGGTTAGCTTTGAATCCTGGTCCTCAGATCTCAGCCTCCTGAATGTCTAGAACTACAAGCATGAGGCATCAGCATCCAGCAGAACAATTTAATATATATATATGTATATGTATATATATGTATATATGTATATATATATATATATATATATATATATAGTTGTGAAGAAGGCTCAGTATGACTGCACTAACTCGCCTGCATGAATGTATTTTGGTATTTTAGTGCAACATGGTCCAGGTGAATTCAAGCCAGGAGTGTGTACGTGTTGGGTCCATTGATGAAATATGGGGTGTGTGTGTGTGTGTGTGTGTGTGTGTGTGTGTGTGTGTGTGTGTTAGGTCCACTGGTGAAAGAGCTTCACTTGTCCAAACAATGGTCCCGGTAACTTCACATACACAGCCTGCCATGGCCTCATCTGGTCATAAAACCCTCCCCGAAATTCCTGACATGCAGCTTCATGAAGTATAATAAAATGGTGGCAGTTTGGGGCTGATTTGTTATGCAGCCACAGACAATTGGAACCATCTCCAACAGAAATCCATGCATATGTGCACCAAAAGATACGCACAAAAATGTTTACTATGTCATCATTTGCAAAAGCAAAAAAAAATTCTGGAAGCAACTGTCAGTGAAAAATCAGTGTTAATGATGGTGACATATTCTTATTATAGAATGTGTTTTGGCAGCAAGGACCAATGAACAGGAGCCCCCTGTGTCAACAAGAGTGGCCACAAAGCCGTGGGCCCTACAGCAAGTTGCGGGCAGATACTGGGGACAGCTTGGAAGCATTTATACAAAGTCTTCAATGATGCTAAACAGTACAATATTTTGTTTGTGAATGCTTATCTATAGAGTAAAAATACAGCCACATGTGAGGGAGTGAAGACCAACAGGTTCATTATGGTAGTTGTTTCTAGAGAGATAATGAAGGGAGAGAATTCATAGGGGTCCCTGGGAATTCTAAGCTTCCCGATGTTTCATTCCTTTTCAGAAAATCTGAGCCCAGGGCCAATGGCTTACACCTATAATCTTAGCTACTCAGGAGGCGGAGACTTAGATGATGGTGTTTCCAAGCCAGTATGGGTAGAAAAATCACCAAAACTCCATTTCACAAAGAAGAAACACCTAGGCTGGCTCAAGTAGTAGAGTGTTAGCAGGTCAAATACAAGTAAACACAAGGCCATGAGTTCAAATCCCAGTATTTCCAGAAAAAAAAAAAAGAAATCTAAAGTGAGGGTAAAAAGAGGTTCTGTGGCCAAGCTGAGATGCAAGAATGACAGGGGGTGTTTCAAATATCTAGCAGCTGCTAGATACCCCACCTAACCTAGCCTGTGTGACCCTTCCATTGTCAGGTGGTGGAGATGCATTTGGAGCCCTGGCAAGGAAGGGCTCTGGTTGTGAAGAGAGCTCAATATGATGGCACTAATTGGCCTGCATGAATGTGTTTTGGTGTTCTAGTGCAATATGGCCCAGATGAATGCAAGACAGGGGAGTGCATGTGTTGAGTCCATTGGTGAAGTATGCTATACATGTATGTATGTATAGAGAGGGGGGACAGTATACACACACTAGTATTAGGGCTTAAACTTAAGGCCTAGGCAATTTTCATTAGCTTTTTGTGTTCAGGGTTGATGCTCTGCCACACTCTACTTCAAGCTTTCTGATGGTTAATTGGAGATAAGTTTCATAAACTTTCTTGTCTTGGCTGATTTTAAACCATGATTCTCAGATCTCAGCCTCCTAAGTAGTTAGGATTACAGGCGTGAGCCACTGACACCCAGTTTAAAGTATGGCATTCTGCGCTTGCCCATCAGTTTGTTTTGTCTCAGGTTGTGTGACAGGAGATGAGGTGAAGGGGGAAGGTGAGAGTGGAGAAGGCAGGGCAGTCCCGGTGCTGGAGAAAACTGGGGACATGACTAGAGATGGCCTGTCCTCCCTCTTGATCAGTACGTCCTTCCCCGGACAACCACCACCCAAAACACATCTTGAGCTCTCTCCATAATTTCTCTAATACCAACCCCTCCTATATACTTGGTCCAGGATTCAGAACTAAGTAAATTGTTCTTGAGAGTCAACATCCAGGTCTCCACAGGATGCTGCCTAAACGTGAGCATTGCTTTAAGGCAAGTAGGTGGACAGTACCTAGAAGACACTCATCACAGATGAATGTCGGGCATTGGGCCCTGTCTCCTGGCAGGTGGAGACCAGGAGGGAGAGGTTCAAACTCCTGAGAGTGGCAAGCACAGAATTGATGTGTACACAGGTGTACACACTCACAAGTGCATGTTCATACACCCACAATCATACACACCCATGCTCACACACATATACTTGCTCATTCACACACATACATGCTCACACATATATGAGCATACACACACACACACACACACACACACACACACACACACGCACGCACATACACAAGCCAAACATAATTTCTCACTAAGGCACACAAATTCTTTCCCACTTTCCTTCATTTATTGTCTCCTCCCTTCTATCCATTCTGCTCGTCCCCCTCAGAGCTGACCTCATATACAGCTGAATCCACAGTTCCATATCCACAGTTTCAAGCAGCAGCTGGGATGGAAATATTCAGACACTCCTGAACAGAACTGGATCAGACGTATTCCTCACTGTTATTATCTAACAATATGCAACCATTTATATTGTATTCGGCATTACAAGTTTAGCCAGGTGCCAATGGCCCATGCCTGTAACCTAACTGTTCAGGAGGCTGAAATCTAAAGGTTAAGGTTTAAAGCCAACCTAAGTAGACAAACCTGAGAGACTCTTATCTCCAATTAATCACCAAAAAGCCAGAAGTGGAGATGTGGTTCAAGTGGTAGAATGACAGCCTAGAGCAAAAAAGCCAAGGGAGAATATGAAGTCCCGAGTTCAAGCCCTAGTACCAACACAGGGCGGGGGGGGGGGGAGGGGGGAGAAGGAGGAGAAAGAAGAGGAAGAGGGTTTAAAGTATGCAGGAAGACAAGAACTCAGGCACCACATTTATAAAGCTCTTCCACTCCAAAATCTTCAAGTGTCCCTCATACATACTGAGGATGCCTGATGTTATATGAGTCTTGAGTTTTGCTTATTTCTATATCATCTATAATATTAATAGTATAGGACAGTGGTTCTCAAATTGTGGCTAGGAAACCCCTAGGCTATCCCCAAGGTCTAAACTATTATTTTTTGACTGTCCTGGGGCATTGTTCTTGAGTTTGCTCAAAGCTAGCACTTGAACACTTGAGCCACAGCACCACTTCCGGCTTTTTCTCTGTAATACCAAGCAATCGAATCCAGTGCATGTTAGATAAGCACTCCACAACTAGGCCACATTCCTGGCCTAGTCGAAACTATTTTGATAATAGAACTAAGATAGCATTTGTTTCTTCCTCTTGGATTTTTGTGAGTATACTATGGAGATTTCTTGGGGTGTGAAGATACGCCCCACCATGTAGGGCAGGCTGAATATGGAAGCAAGTATGGAAATCTAGCTATCTTTTGTTAGGTCAGATATTTTAAAGATTGTCAACATGTTAAAGCAATATTACATTTCACCCTCTTTTGTTTTGGAAAATATAACTGTTTTCACAAATAATAAGGGATTTGGGGCCAGTGCAGGGGATCAAACTGCACATGCTAAGACTCAAGACTTTTGGTTCCATCTGGGTGCTGATGGCTCATATCTATAATTCTAACTACTCAAGAATCTGAGATCTGAAGATGGAGGTTTGAAAGCCAACATAGATGGGAAAAAGTCCAATGAACTCATCTTCAATTAACCACCAGAAAGTTATATGTGGAGCTATGGTGGTAGAACACCATCCTAGAGTGAGAAAGACAAGTGAGGACCAGAGGCCCTGAGTTCAAGCCTCAGTATTGGTGCATGCACATACACACACACGGACTTCCAGTTCTCCAAATATGTTTGCTCAGGTCCCCATTTGAAGAATTTTGCTGGGTTGAGTACTCAGGAATGGGATTCCTGGCCAAAGACTCTATGCAAACTTAATCAAAATAAAGACTGTTTTCCAGACTGGCTGCACCTGTTCACACTCCTACACTAGGCAGTGTACAAAGAGCTCATCACACACACACACACACACACACACACACACACACCTGTCCACACCTGGTATCCATCACGCACCCTTCTCATTTGCCTTTCTGATAGGTACAAAGTGGGAGCTTCTGGTTTTGATTTACATTTCCCTGGGAACTGGTGAACTAGAAGATCTCTCTGCATACATCTCAGTCATTTGGGATTTGTCATCTGAGAGCTGTCTATTCATATCCATCATCCATTTAGCTACTTGATTTTCTTTATTTGTGCTGGTACTAGAGCTAAGCTTGGTACTCTACCATTTAAGCCACAGCTCCACTTCCAGCTTTTTGTTGGTTAATTAGAGATAAAGAGTCTCACAAACTTTCCTGCTCTGGCTAGCTTAGAACCACAATTCTCACAGCTAAGTAGCTAGGATTACAGATGTGACCTGTTAGCCCATGGCTGAGTTTTCTGTCTTCATCCCGTTGCTTAGAGGTCATTGACCAGTCTTGATCAGTGAAGGGCTCACTGCTTACCTGCTTTTGTTATCTAATAAACTAAGCAATATTCCCCACAGTCACAGCTGGCTGGTTTTCAAATGCATCTGCTCTATTACTTTGAGCTTCAAATATTTGGGGTCTGCATCTTCATTCCTTACAATAATTTTTGCCAGTCCTGGGGCTTGAACTCAGGGGCTGGGCACTGTCCTTGAGCTTTCTCAAGGCTAGCACTCTACCACTTGAGCCTCAGCACCACCTCTGGCTTTTTCTGTGAAATCAAACCCAGGGCTTCATGCCTGCCAAACAAGCACTCTACCACTAGGCCACACTCCCAGCCCCATTCCTTACTCAATTTCCTAATCAGCCATTTCTCTTCATTCAAGTCTGTGAAGTCCATTAGTGCACTAAATCTTTTATGTTATTGAATTTTTTACTAAAGATTTGTGCCTTTAAATGCTTATTTTTCAAAGACTGTCATTTGAACACAGAGTGGGTATAAATGGTAATATTGGGTAATACTTGGTAAGTTCGCTAAGGGTCATGATGGTATTTGTGTGTTAGAGAATATTTCAAGTAGCTGGGAGATTTTTGTTTTGTGTTGCTTTGCTTCATTGTTGTTGGCAGCACGGGGTTTGAATTCAGTGCCTTATGCTTGTTACACAGGCTCTACCACTTAAACGACACCCCCAGTTCATTTTGCTTTTTTTTTTCTTAATAGGGTCTTAATTATTTTCCCTCCTGGCTAGCCTAGACTGTGATCATCCTATTTTATATTTCCTAAGTTACTAGAATGACAGACCCACCCAGCTCTTTATTGGTTGAGATGAAGGGGACGGGGTTCACTAACTTTTTGTCCAATATGATCTCAAACTGCAATACTCAAGGCTAAGATCTGAAGATTGCAGGTTTAAAGCCAGCTTGGGCAGAAGACTTGGAGCCATGGCTCAAGTAGTGGAGTGCTAACCTTAAGCCAAAAAAAAAAAAAAAAAAGCTCAGGGACAGTGCCTCTTCCTTGAATTCAAGCTTCAGGACTGGAACACACACACAAACATGGAACACAGCTGTCCCAGAAATTTGTGGATAGCAGCTCTCCTGCTGCCACTATGAGAGCATTTTCACAGCATCAGCTGAATGTCAGCTGGGCTGTGTAAGTATTGATTGTATTTTGTCTATTTTTCAGCATGAAAAATAGAAATAAGATTGGCAAAATATTGAAGAGTGCAGAAAAGTTCAACAGACCCTTGTTGCTTTTTTGTGTATACATATAAAAAATTTTAATGAAGCCCATGCTAGACCTCAAAAAATTAAAAAAAAAAACTCTACTGTAATTATTTTTATTTTTTAACTTTTGGCAGTACTAGGATTTGAACTCGTGCCCTCACATTTGCTAAGCATGTGCTCTACCACTTAGCAATACCCCCTGCCCTGCCTTTTGAGATAGAGGCTCACATCCAGGCCCTGTACACACTTGGACTGTGATCCACCTGTCTTAGGCTCTCCATCGTTACTGGTATAACAAATAAATACCATTACAACTAGTTTCTATCCCCAGGTGTAATCTCACAAGCTTTTCTGCTCAGGCTGGCCTCAGACTGGGATCCTCCTCCTCTTAGTCTCTCAAATAGCTAGGATTACAGACATGAGCCACCAGGTCTCAGCTGACATTTTTCACTTATTAACATTGTGATTTTGCCACACTTATTTAGCACTTTATCTGTCTTTGTGTCTGATTTAAGAGGGGTACAACTATATTTCTCTAGTGATCTACTAGCATCCATTCTTCCCCATTAACCTATGGTGCCGTCTGTCACTCGGCCTGGTCCCTGTCATTCGGCCTCGTCCCTGTATATTTGTAAGATAATTTCTTGATTTTTCTATAACAGCTATTCTCTGATTGTGCTTGTGTGTAGGTCCCTGTGCGGGCATCCATCTTAATCACCATAGCTCACCTTGTGCACATAATCTGGCAGAGCAAGCACCCCCATGGTATGAGTGGGACTGTCGGTTTGGCTGCTTTAACAGAAATGAAATAGAAGTAGCTTTGGCAAAAATGAAAGATTTATTTCTCCTTTGTGCAAATGCCTGAGGTGATAGACTGTCAAGGTAAGACAGATGTCCTGCTATATACTTTGTCACAAAAACTTCTAAGTCCTATCAACTTTCTTCTCTGTTCACTTGAATACAATCATTGTTTACTAGGGGAGAGTGACTATATGTTCTAGAATGTTCTAGGAGAAAAGTGGCTTGTTGCCTCCATTGCTGCTCACACACTATTGGCCTAAACTTGCTTACAGGCTATACCGCGTTGCAAAATATGCCAAGAAATAATGTGATAGTTTGGACAACAACCTTGGCTAAAACTAAGCAGTTCTATACTAAGTGAAACAAACTAGAGGTTGGTACAGTGGGACAGAAAATGCTGTGTCTACCCTTACACCAAATTTTTATTTTATTTTATTTGTTTTGTTCCAGATCTGGGCACTGTCCCTGAGCCAATTTTGCTCACTCTATCTCTCTGAGTCACAGCACTTCCTGTTTTAGTGGTTAATTGAAGAGTCTTAGGAACTTTCCTGCATGGGCTGGATTTGAACCATGATCCTCAGATTTCAGTCTCCTGAGTAGCTAGGATTACAGGTGTGAGCCATCAGTGTCCAGTAATACATCGAATCTTTTCCCTTTTTTTTTTTTTTACAATATCTGTATATGGTTTCCACTGTGACATTTCCACGGATGCATAAAATGTATGAATGTGATACCACATACATAGAAAAATCTGGAAGTGGTGCTGTGGCTCAAGTGGGAGACTCTAGCCTTGGAAAGCCCAAGGACAGTGCTCAGGCCCTGAGTTCAAGCCCAAGGACTGGCAAAAAAAAAAAATCAGCCAGGCGCGCACCAAAGGACCAAGGCTCTTATCTCCAATTAGCCTCTAGAAAACGGGAAGTGGAGCTTGGCTCAAGGGTAGGGCAGTAGCCTTGAGCTGAAGAGCTCAGGGACAGTGCCCAGGCTGAGTTCCCAATGACTCACACTCACACATACAAAAAAAATCAGCAGGATTCATTGTTCTGTTTTCATACATGTGAAACAACAGATTTGACCATATTCATCCTCATTTATCCTCTTACTAAGCCCTCCCACTTCCCCCCACCTGCACCCCCCCACACACACACACCAAGAGAGACTGATTTACTTTTGTGTTTGTGCAGATACTGGGGCTTGATCTCAGAGCCTCACACTCTTTTGCTCAAGACTGACTCTCTTCAACTTGAGCCACAGCTCCACTTCTGGCTTTTTGTTGGCTGACTGGAATTGAGTCTCATGAGGCCTGGTGCTGGTGGTTCACACCTGTAATCCTAACTACTCAGGAGACTGCAATCTGAGGACCACAGTCCAAAGTCAGCCCAGGCACAAAGTCCATGAGACTCTTATCTCCAATTAACCACCAGAAAACTGGAAGCATCACTGTGACTTAATGTGTTTAAGTGGTAACCTTGAGCTGAATTGCTGAGGGACAACACTGAAGCCCAGAGTTCAAGCCCCATGAACAACAACAACAACAAAAAAAAAAAAAAAGAGTCTCATGAACTTTTCTTCCCAGAACGTTTTGGAACCACAATCTTCAGAATTCCACCAGCCTCTTGAGTAGCTATGATTACAGACAATAACTACTAGAACTGAGTGAGCCTAGTTTATATTTTTGTCTTTTTAAAAAATGTTTAACCATAATATTTCAGATATGTATATATTTTTCTCAGAATAACCCTCTATATTGTTTTGTCTCCCTACTCCCCCAAATCCCATATTTCATACAATTTTCCTTTTCCAATATTGACATCCTATTTTATGGCCCATTATTCTTCCATGTAAGCCTTAGAATAAATTTGTTGGAACCTTTGAGCAATACAGCTGAATGTCTTGTCAGGATTGCTTCGAATGTACAGATAATTGTGGAGGTTTTTAACATCTTTATCATGTTAGCTCATCCCGTTTATGCATATAGAACATGTTTGTTTTTCCAAACCTTTAAAATTTTTCTGGAGCAGAGAGGTTTTCTTTTCTCCAAGAAAGTCTTGCTCATTTTCTTTTTTGCTAAATTAATTCCTAGATAGTCTATAATTCCTACAATATTCTGAATGGCATATTTTTTTTCTGTGAGGTATTGGGGTTGATACTGAAATTACAAAGCAGCAAGCACTAGCCTACCTACTCAAGAGGCTGAGATCTAGAGGACTGTGGTTTAAACCCATCCCAGGCAGGCAAATTGGAGAAATTCTTATCTCTAATTACTACCAAAAAGCAGAAAGTGGAGATGTAGCTCAAGTTCTGAAGAACTAGCCTTGAGCAGAATCCAAGCAAGAGTACTAGGCCCTAAGTTCAAGCTCCAGTATGGCCATAAAAAAAGGAAAGAGGAAGAAGAGGGGGGGGGGAGGAGGAAGAGGAGAGAAGAAAGATCCCTTCTAGTCTTGATTTTCTGCAACATTTCTTGTCAGACATAGGTGTTGCAATCTCTCAAGTGCTGTTGAAATTATCATATGATTTTATTCTCTCATTCATTCATGGGAAGAATTTTATTCATTTATTTCTTTGATGCCAGGCTAGCCTTACATTTCTCAAACAGCTCTCACATTTTTTTTTATTAATGTCTAATTGCCTATTGACTATATTTTCTACATCAGGTTTCAAACTGTAGGGTATACTGACTAGTCAAGTTATATTAACCAGGTCAGCACCTGTGGAGTGCAGATTAATCATATTAACTTCAGTAACTGAAGCAGTATCTCTCCTATTTGTCTCCAGAACTGATTTGGAAAGACAGTTTTATATATTCCCTGAAAATTTGATAAGACCCATCCATTGGACCATCTTGGCTTAAGCTTTTTTGGTTAATAAAAGACCTGATTACCATTTTAAATGCTTAATAGCCATTGACCTATTGACATTTTCTATTCCTTCCTGAGTTTATTGTTCATTTTGTCTTTTCCAGGAATTTTATCTAGGTTATCAATGTGTTATCTCGTGCTAGCTGTGGTGGTTCAGGCCTGTAATTCTAACTACCTGGGAGACAGAGATTGGGTAGATGGAGGTTCAAGACTAGCCCAAGCAAAAAGTTCACAAGATTCCCATCTCAACTGATAAAGAGCTAGATATTGTGGTTCACAACTCTCATCCTAGCTATACACAGGCCTCAGTAGGACTGGGATTCAGTCCAGCCTGGACATATAAGCAAAGTTCAACAACAACAAAAAAATACCTAAAGCAAAAATGGCTGAGGGCATGGCTCAAGTGATAGGATTTCTGCCTAGCAAGTCCAAGGCCCTGAGTTCCAATTCCAGTACTACCAAAAAATGATCATAATCCCTATTTTTATACCCTTGAAATATCATTTCCACTTTTATTATACATTATACTTATTATGTTTTCCCTCTGAATAAGTCACACTAACTGATCAGGGAACAATTTTGACTTTCAGCAGACTCCCTTTTGCTCTTTGTTTCCTTTCCTTGTATTATTTTTTCAGACCTCAGCCTCCTGAGTACCTATTATTACAGATGGGGCACCAGTGCCTGGCATCTCTCTTTTGATGTTTTGTCCTCTGTCCCAGCTCCTTTTTTGTTTATTTATTTTGTTTTATTGTCGGGGTGATACATAGAGGGATTACAGTTACATTCATCAGGTAGAAGGCACATTACTTCTTTTTTATTGTCAGGGTAATGTATAGAGGGGTTACAGTTATATTTGTCAGGTAGTAGGTGCATTATTTCTCACACACTGATATCCCTTCTCAGGTTTTTGTTCCCATTCCCCCCCCACCCCCTCCCAATTATCTTGTTTTACCCCCTTCCCTTTCCTATTTGAAATAAACAAATAAACGTATATAGGATATACCAGGTAACAAAGTCAGATACAATAATATATAGGATTAACCATAAGGGCAAAAAAGAGAAGAGAAATAACATATAGTGCATTAAGAACAACAATCACACAAGATAAAGCTCTTGTTTCCATATCCTAGAGTTCATTTCATTTAGTCTCATCCTATATGACCTTATGTTATGTAGGTTTTGAGTTATTTGTGTCCCAGCTTCTTGAGTTGAATGCTGAACTTGGTTCCTTTTCTTATTTCTTGGTTTTTCAATAAATATAACCAAAGCTATATATTTTTCCTATGTGTTCGTTTTTTTCAGCTGTGTCTTCAAATTTGGACATTCAGCATTTTTATGGTTGTTTAGGCCTAAGTATTTTATCATTTTCCCTGGTGATTTCCCTCTAATCCAGGTGTAATTTACTAGCATATTATATAGTTTCCAGACATACGGAATGATTGTTATCATCCTTCGCCACTGATTTATGATTTTATTGTGTGGTAATCTGAGAACACAGATCATAGGCTGCTGCTCTTTCAAACACTGAGACTCACTGGAGGCTCAGCACAAGAGCAGTTTTGGTGAGTACTGCATGCGTGCTGCATGCATGCAGGAAGTACATGCTCAGTGCTGCATCACAGGAAGGTGGTGGAAACTTCAGGAGATGGAAGCCTCGTGAGAGGTCTTCAAGAATTTGGGGATGTGCTCTGCAGGGAGAATGTGAGACCCTTGCTCTTTCTCCCTCACTGCTGATTGGTTTTTCTCCAACATATATTCCCTCTACACTGTGTTTCTATAGGCCCAAAGCAATGGGGTCAACCAAGCATGGATGGAAACTATCTGTGAGCCCAGGTCAACTTTTTTCTTTGTAAAATGAGGATCTCCACTGTTGGTGACAGTGATGAGAAGCTGTCTAACACACTTGTACAAACCTTATATGCCTATAGAAATTGAAAATTTTCCATTAGTTGTCATCTTTCTTTGGTCCTCTTGATCTGCTGGTATCTGAGAATTATATGTCAAATCTGAAGATTACCACTGTTTCTAATGCACGAATTCCGCACATTGGTCCCATTGTTTCTAACAGGGCTAAGATACCTTCAGCTGGGCTAGAGACAAGTCTTTGCAATCCAGGCCTGCCTCAGCACCCCATCACATGCCTTTCCCCAGCACCAGCCCCCCTGATACACCCTGTGGTCACAGTGACATGTTGCCACATACCACAAGGGACACACATCTGCTCACTCTCTGTGGGACACCATGACTCCTTTCTCTGGAATTTCATCCTGAGGCTTACCTCGCTCCTCATAAATACCCACTCGCCCTTCAAGATTCAGCTCAGGTTTTCCCAACTGCATTCACCTCATCAGCCTCACAGACACCTGGACTCCAGCCCCCACTCCACTATGGCACACCCTCCCCACCTGAGCCTCGGCCTGGCTGCTCCCCCATCTGGGCCACTTTTCATGGGGTGCTCTGCCACCCAAACTCAGTTCAGCACTTTCTCTTAAAATTGCCCTCCCTTCTTGGGGGAAAGCAAAGGAAGTGGTGACACTATCCAAAAAGAAGAAGGAGAAGGAGGGGGAGGAGGAGGAGGGGGAAGGGGAGGAGGGGGAAAGAAAAGAAAGAAATGTACTCATTACCTGACTTATGAAATGCCAACGCTCTGTACTACACGTTAATAACAATAAAATTTTACTTTTAAAAAATTTCCCTCCCTTCCACACACAACTTGGATGTTTTCTTCCATCCTTCCTTTTCTTCTTCCTGCCTTGCTTTCTTCTATCTGTGTGTGTGCCAGTACTGACGCTTGCATCTCCCTTGGCTTTTGTGTTCGAGGCTGGCACTGTACCACCTGAGGCATACCAGTACTTCTAGATTTTTGCACTTAATTATAGTTAGTATAGTTAAGAGTCTCCTAGAATTTTTTTTTTTTGGCCTGGGGTTTGAATTCAGGGCCTGAGCACTGTCCTTGAGCTTTCTCAAGGCTAGCGCTCTACCTCTTGAGCCACAGCACCTCTTCTGGCTTTTTCTACGTATGTGGTACCCGGATCTTCATGCATGCTAGGCAAGCACTCTACCACTAGGCCAAACTCCTGGCTCATGTCCTAGATTTTTCTGATCTGACTGGCTTCGAATTGTGATCTTCAGATTTCAATCTCTTTAGTAGCCAGAATGATAGGTGCAAGCTCCTGATGCCCAAATCTAATATCCCAGCCATTTTGAGTGGCCCTAAACCCACAAGCAATAGTGAATTGATCTAGGAGTCATTTTAATAGCAAGTCAGTGGCTACTCTCCATCTTCAGGCTGACAGAGAGCCCGACCTTCAGTGGGGCTGAGCTTTTAAAGGAGAGCACCACACAGAGGTGGTTGTCGCCCTATGATACCCATAGTCAAGAACCACAAGGATGAAACCGGACACAGGTAGTTGAGCAGCTTAAGCATTTTTACAAAAACAAAAGAATTTGAAGGACCGGGAGCATGGCCTAGTGGTAGAGTGCTTGCCTTGGATGCATAGGCTTGCCTGGATTCAATTCCTCAGTACCACATACACAAGAAAAACCAAAAGTGGTGCTGTGGCTCTAGTGTCTGAGCACTATCCTTGAGCAAAAAGTGTCCAAAGACAATGCCCAGGCCCTGAGTTCAAACCATCAGTCAGGCAAAAAATGAAAAATTAAAATAAAAAAAACAATTTGGCAGTTAAGCCTGCCAGGTTATTACACCAACCATTCATCTTTTTTTCCATAACTTCTTGTCACTTGTCCTATGGGTGCCTGGTGTCCTTGTGTCTCTGTTGGAATATATATATGTATGTATGTATATATCCTGAAACTGGCATCAAACTCAAATGCAAATGAGGTCCCAGCAGGTGCAATCCATACTTCCTGCGGTCTGAAGGCCACACTGGTCACTCAGGCTCAGCCCCTGGTCCAATTCAGATTACTCTGGTCAAGCCCAGATTGCTCAATCATGATTTTTTTTTTCAAGAGACCATAAAGTTTCCAACAGTGGCAAAAATGTTTCTATGGCAGCAAGCCTGTGGGTCCAGTATGGCTTCAGCCTCTGGCCTGGAGACTAGTCAGAAAGATATTCTGTTGGGTCAGGAGATGGCTTCCAGGGAGAAGATTCTAGCTTAGGGTACTAAACAATGAGCTAGAGATAGCTGAAGAGAAGTATTCAGGAGACGGTTCCAGGAGGTAGGAGTCTAAAATTCTAGAATTCATCAAATACATGTCCATGTGGCCTCAATAGATTGCATAGCTATGTGAATATGGACAGAGGCAGGTGGGCTGAGAATCGCCCTGGGTGGAAGAGGCCCTCCACTAGAGCACTTGGCTGATTGTGTTGATACAAGATGGCCCTGTGGGTGCAAGCACACAACTAAATGTGAAGCTGTGGCACACACATGGCCACACAAAAAATACACACTGTCCTACTGAGTGTGCAGGCAGAGACCGGGATTGAACCCTACGTTTCTCTGGGTGGGGGATGGAGAGGGCTCAAGGACCCCAGAGAGGCCTCTGGGGGGAAGGAGCTGGGGACAGTTTTCCATGGGTACACCTGTCAGCTGTTACAGGGCCCAGGGGCCACCAGAAAGGCACAGTGTCTTCCTGGGACAATGAGTCCTAGAACCCAAGCATAGGCTATGCCTCCCCTACCCACAAAGACTCAGTACACATGGCTGCTGCCTTGTGAAAAAGAGCAACATCCCTGCACACATCCTGATACCTTTTCAACTCTGAAGTGCCTTCCAGCAGCACATTTACACACACACACACACACACACACACACACGCTCTCACACTGTTCATACACCAACACACACTGATACAGACTCAGTCACACCCACACCCACACACTTCAGCTCCACCTAGAGACATTTTTGCTTCTGTATGAGGCACTACCATTGTTACAACACAAACTTCGTGGCAAGAAAGTTACTCCTTTTTAAATAAGGCAGCCTCTCTCTCTCTCTCTCTCTCTCTCTCTCTCTCTCTCTCTCTCTCTCTCTCTCTCTCTCTCTCTCTCTCTCTCTCTCTCTCTCCTTTTTTGCTGGTCATAGGACTTGAACTCAGGGCCTGAGCCCTATCTTAAGGGGGTTTTTTGGGGGTTTTTTTGTTTGTGTTTTTGTTTGTTGGTCATGGGGCTTGAACTCTGGGCCTGGGCTTTGTCCCTGAGCTCTTCAGCTCAAGGCTACCACCCTACACCTGATCCACAGCCCCACTTCCCATTTTCTAGCGATTAATTGGAAATAAGAGTCTCATGGCTTTGTAGTGCCCAGGCTGACTTTTTGTTGTTGCTATTGTTACCAGTCCTGGGCTTGAGCTCAGGGCCTGAGCACTGTCCTTGGATTTCTCAGTGCTAGAGCTCTACCACTTGAGCCTCAGCACCACTTCTGGCTTTTTTTCTATGTATGTGGTACCAAGGAATCAAACCCCGGTCTTCATGCATGCTAGGCAAGCACTTTAACCACTAGGCCAAACTCCACCCCCCCCCCCACTGGCTTTGAACCGTGATCCTCAGATCTCAGCCTCCTGAATAGCTAGGATTACAGCTGTGAATCACCGCACCTGGTTGTGTCCTAAGGGTTTTTGCTCAAGGCTACCACTCTATCATTTTGAGTTACAACTCCACTTCAATTTTCTGGTGGCTAATTGGAGATAAGGGTCTCACAGACTTTCTAGCCCCAGCTGGCTTTGAACCTCAGTCCTCAGATCTCAGCCTCCTGAGTAGATAGGATTACAGGTGTGAGCCACAAACACCTTGCCAAATAAGGTAGTTCTCAACTACCTGCGTAATAAGATGGTTTGGTGCTAGGAGTTTCAAGTCTACCATACTCAATAGCCCAACAGAGAAGGAGCCCCTGCTCGGAGCTACCCTTCATTCACAGCATTCAGTTAGAAAGTTCCAGGAAATGCTCAGGGGGCTAGCAAGATGTGCCTCAATGGTCCCTTCCTTCAAGAGGTCCCCTACTGGATACTCTGTAAAATGCCCAAAGTCCTTGAAGGAAAATGTCACTATCTGCATGCTTTCTGCCAAATCTCAGTGCCCAACCCAGCCTGGTCCAACTAAAAACAGTGCGTAAATAAATACAATAAGTCTTCAGATGCACTTGGTGCGCTAGCATTTAAAAACACAAAAAGGGCTGAGCTGAGGGCTCACATCTGTAATCCTAACTACTCATGAGGCCGAATTCTGAGGAATATGGTTCAAAATGATCTCACTATTCATAAGACTCTTATCTGCAATTAACCATCAAAAGGCAGAAGTGAATCTGTGGCTCAAGTGGTAGAATGCTAGCCTTGAGCAAAAAAGCTTGGGGACAGAGCTCAGGCCTCAAGTTCAAGCTCCAGGACTGGCACCAAAACCAAACAAAAAACATAAAAATCTGGGCACTGGTGGTTCTTATCTCTAACCCAGCTACTCAGGAGGCTGGAATCTGAGGATTGAGGTGAGAAATCAGCTTTGGCAGACAAATCTTAAGACTCTTAGGGGAGAAAACTGGAAGTGGAGTTGTAGCTCAAGTGGTAGAATACTAGCATTGAGCAAAGAAGCTAAGCAAAGCCGGATTCCAACAGCTAGCACCTGTAATCCTAGCTACCTCAGGAAGCTGAGCTCTGAGGATAGCAGAGGATACAAAAGTCCAGGAGACTCTTATCTCCAATTAACTACCAAAAAACCGAAAGTGGTGCTCAAGTGGTAAAGCACTAGCCTTGAGCTGAAGAGCTCAGGGACAGTGCCCAGGCCCTGAGTTCAAGTCCCAGGACTGACTGGGGGAAGGGAGAAAACTCCTTGTTCCCAGTAAGCCCAGGAAAGCCCAGGTATGCAGCAAGCACTCCTATGGTAAGACACAGCCAGATAAGGTAAGAAGGCAGGAGGCCCTGGTGTTGACCTCTCCAAAATACTGCACAGTCTCCTTTCCTGAACTACAGGCACCCAGCCCACTTCAGGGCTCACAGCGCTTCCCCCTCTGTGGACATGCCAGAACTTCTGTCTGTGGGCTGTCCTGGTACTTTCTGGGTTCATGAATCAGTCACCTGCCCCTAGACATTGTTGCCTAACTATACAGCAGAGCTGGAGAGTTTGTCTCTTGCCTATGTCTGTGGTCTCCAGGACCCAACACAGACCCTGACCCCTTTGAAGTGGCTGATGAGTCTTCATTGCTTAATAATAATGTTTTTAGGGGAGGGGGATTGTTTTCTTTTGTTGTTGTTTTGCTGCTTTAGTTTAGTTTAACTTGTGTGCCAGTACTAGGGCTTTAACTCAGGGCGTAAGCATAATCCCTTAACTTTTTCACTCAAAGCTCATGGTCTATCTCTTGAGCCACAGCTCCACTTCTGACTTTTTGCTGGTTAATTGGGGATAAGAATTTCGTGGATTCAGATCTCAGCTTCCTGAAAAGCTAGGATTACAGGCATAAGCTACAGATGCTGGGCTTTCCAGCTTGTCCTTTGGACAAGTTCGGACGAACACTTACAGGCCAGTGAGAGCAACAGCAATGGGAATGAGCATGATGACAGTGACCCAAGCGTGACCCCACAGGTTGGAATCACCCACCATGCACCAGGCAAGGCATGTCACTCTGCCTCTGGGAGCACCTATGAAGCCGACAGCTCCTACCAACAGGATGCAAATCACACCTACATCTACATGTGGGGCCCCGAAGCTCCCAGCCTAGCTCCCCACCCACACAGGGATGCTGGGAATTCTGAGGCCCAGTGTAGCTTCTAGCTGCCCAGAAGAACCTCAGAGCCAACTGTGGCAGCTATTCACCCAGGAGACATGAGACCACCTCTGACAGTGGGGTGACAACAGGCTGCTTTGCTTCCACAGCCCAACTCATCCCTGTGCTGGGTGAGCACTCTGAAAGACTGACCTTCCTAAGGCACCAGGCCAAACTGTGTCCCCAAGAGCCTCACTGCTAGCTTCCATGGTAACAGGAGCAGGGGGGCAGTGTGAAATTCATACTGGGGTGGCTCTGCTGCCCCCCAGGGGCTCATGAGAACAGAAACCTGGTAAACCACCCTGTTCTCCAAGGCCACCAAGTGGCCAACTTGCTGTTCTTTGGAGTCTTCTTGGCCTCTCCAGGAGGACCCATAGCTCCCTGGGAAAATGCCAGGTCACGTACCACTCGCAGAAGCAGACAAAGGCAATACTTCTCATGTCACTGGCAGCAGGCCCTTCTCCTGGGCTGGTCTCCTCACCCCCCCGTTAGTCAAGCTGGGATGGGAGTGAGGGTCTGGGGGCAGAGGAGGATGGAGATGGCTCTGACACAGGCAAGTTCAGGGGGCACTTGGATGGCAGTGGAAGAAACCAAATCAACCCAATCCCAGAGCTGGGCATCTTGGCTGTGGGGCAGAAGGCAGAGACAAACACAGAGGTACCATTGGCAGGAGTAGGTGGGGCTGGATGCCAAGGGAGAATATGGAAACCCCATAAAAAGAAAGCATATGCAACACACAGACTGACCCATGAAGGGAAGCCTGCCTCGTAGCAGGAGGCAGGAATGCTCACAACAGCCTTGGGCCCCAGGGTCCCATCAGGATGCATTGACTCCCTCTCACACACACTCCCAGCAAGCGGCTGCATCTCCATCCTGCCAGCATGCCCCACCCCAATCCTGACCATATTGATTTACTCTGTATTCGGGGGACCTGTGGCCCCAACAGATGGGGCTCCTACCTCCCACTTCCCACTCAGAGTCTGTCTCTTCGCCAGCTGCCGGGAAGCACATCGGGGATAGAAGATGCCTGCTTCCCATCCAGGCCTGGAGTTTGTGGTTCCCATCCTTACTGTCACTTTTGCAATGTAAGAGTCAGATTCAGATTCAGAGTCATGTCCTTGCAGGGAGGCGCGGCCCAATGTACTTTATGCTAGCGCCTGTAAGCTCCAAGGCTAAGCTGCGAATCTTGTTTCCATTACATCCTCTAGGCCTCACACACAATTTGAAGGTCAGGAATTCTTGGTGCAATGAATGGTTGTGGGGACGAATGCATGAATGGTGTAAGTATTAAGCATTTAGTTCATATAGACGAGGCATACGATTCAGCCAGTTTCCCTTGTATTGTCTCATTTAAGCTTCACAGCAAGGCAGGGGGAGACATGATGATGGTTCCTGTTCCTACTCAGAAGCTTGAATGACCCCCTCAAAGCCACTCAGCCATTAGGGGCACAAATCTTTCTCCTATTCCTACCATGTAGCACGAATAGCTCTGAAAATATCCTGGCATCTGAGATATTTGGACACTTGAGACTCAGAGTACCCGGCACCCCCCATTCCAGGCTCCTGTTAAATGAAGGGCATCATTCTCTATGTGCTCGGACTTTAACAGATCAAGCAGGGCTTGTGGCAACCTCACACTGGCTCTCTCACCTCAGCACTGCCTTCCGAGGCCTCAGGAACTCAATGCACTCTGGATGTGAGTGCATCCCACCTCTGTCCCACCTGTCTCCCTTTGGTCCTCTCATAAGGTCACCTGTGCCTCTGTAGACCACTCAAGGCTGTCGTATAAGGGCTAAGTCCTAAGACTACATATGACCCAGAACTCCCTCTGCAGCAGCAGGGCTATCAAAGAAGCCATTTCTCCACTGATCTCCCTGTCCTCTATGGCCTGGCATAATCAGGGAAGGGCAAAAATAAGGGCTCCTGGTGTCTGTGGTCAATTGGCATTGCCTTTGGCAGGGTAGGGCCATGAACACAACCCATCCAGCCCTCACAATGGCTTGCAACATCAGCAGCCTGGGCTACTAATCCCACTTGACAGCTGGGGAAACTGAGGCTGGAGTTATGACAAGGTCCGAGTCAGAGCTGAAAGCAGTCTTGGAAATGCCTGGTACCCACCAGATGGCAAACACCCCCTGGCTTGCCACTGCCCCCTCAGGAGCACGCAGGAAGAGAATATGATGGTCCATTCCTGGCTGGACCCCCTCTGCTGGTGTCAGAATCTCCCCAGAGAAGGCCAACACGAAGCCTCCTACTTCCAGAGAGAGCTGGGTGATGAGGAGAGACTTGGCATGCTTGCCATCCAGGAAAATGAACTTGAGCAAGTAAGTAGCAGGAAACATACTCACATGTGTGTGCGCATGAGCGTACATACACACACACACACACACACACACACACACACACACAGCCTGCCCTCCACCCGCACTCCTGAGTGCCCCATGCGAGTGAGTGGGTGGGTGGGTGGGAGCTAAGGAGCAGCTTCCCAGCGACAGTTTCTGTAGCTCACTCCGAGCCCCCTTCTTGGCTGGGTGTCAGCCCCAGCCTTATGCACAGGCAGCTGCCTCTGAGGAATGATTTGAAGGGCTCCCAGAAGCAGCCCACCCCTCAGAACATCCCCACCCCCGCCAGCCTGCCATGGGCCTCCATGAGGCCAGGTTAGATCCAAAGACGAAGGGACCCCCACAGTGGTCTCATGGCCTAGGACTGTCCCGAGAGACCTCCATGTCCCCATCATTCAATCTGCCCAACACCCGCCTCCCCTCTCAACCCCCACCTGCCTCCAAGCATAGCTCAGGATCCTCTTGGTTAGGTTGGAGAAACTTATGCTCAGAGAGGTGGAAGGTGCCACTTAAGCACCAAGGGAGAGTGACAAGCTCAACCCCCTCCCCCCCATACACACCATCATGCTGGTGCAGAGCAGAGCGGGGTGGCACCTCAGGATGTGAGAGGGAAAGGGGGCCTGGAGACAACATGAGACAACTTTCAGACTTGCTGTTCAAACAGGTCATCTTATAGTTCTCTAAAGCAGTAAGATTCACCTAGAGCTTCCAGAACTGGCTACCACCAGATGAACATACATGCACACACAGACACACACAGGAGTGTGCACATGGCATGCATACATGGGCATGGACACACATGATACTATGAGCACAAAACAGGCATGTGAACATACAGTCCTGTGCACATGTGGAAGTGTGCATTGTGTGGACATGTACATCCTTGAACATGCACAGATATGTATGTACACAAAGATGTGTGCATGCATGGTCACGAACATACCTGTATGGGAGTGCCACACATATGGGCGCATAGGTATGCATGCACACAGAAGAAAATACATTCATGGAAACGCATACCCAAACATGAATGTATGTGTGTGTGCATATACATATACGTGTGTGTAGAGCAAGAGTGACGAGAAGGAAACACCTAGGGGCTGGGATGGAGCCAATCCTCTGGTACCTGAGCTGAAGATGTACCTGTAGATAAGGATGGATGCCCAAGCCTCACTCAGTACCCTCACCAGCCAACATCCATGGACTAAGCAGACCCTCTAGGGCCCATCTCTATCCCTTCTCACCTGGCCAGATACTGGCTGTCCAGGAGGCCAGGATTCACCAGATGTCAGCCCATCACCCTGACAGCACTGTATTTTACCTACTTCAGACACAGCTCAGCAGCATCCCCAAACTGGGACCTGGGCTGGCTCTGACTCCATGACTTTGAGAGCTCAAGACTGACTGGGCGAGTTGAATAGAATTAAAGGAAGAAGGAAGATGTGGATGCACCCAAAGTGTACTGGGTACATCCTGTAAAAAAAGCAGACAGGATCATGGTGTACCCTGGTGTTGGGGATGCCTCCCCAGAAAGAATCATCTAACCAGTCTAGGTCCCAGGGGTGCTAAGGAGCCCATCTGTGGGGTGATGCCAATAGCCAAAGCCATGGGAAGATGGGAAGATGAGTCCCACATAGGGCGGGGTTACACGGGGTCACAGGGCAGCCACAGGGAACCCGAGGCTGGATTTGACTCACAGGTGTGTTTTCTTTGTCTAGTGCAATGTGAGCCCACAAATATTTTGTTTTGTTTTGAGACAAGGTATCCAAGAGAGACTAAGCTGACCTCCAATTCATTATCTTTCTGCTTTAGCCTCTGAGTGCAGGAGTTATAGATCTGTACATCTCCACCCAGTTTACAAAAGACATTTCTAAAACCAGTTTATTGCCTGCATTTAGAAACTGATCAGTTATTGAACATTCAGCCATCCCCTGAGACAGCACACCATGAAATAAATAACAGCTGAGCCCTCCAGAGAGGCCTGGATTGGTCCCTTCCGTCTCCACCTCCCTGTTGTCCACACTTGGCTTCTTCACTGGTTCCTATCCTATCTACCATATATCATTGACTTTGCCAGAAATTCATGGGATGATGGCCCCTTGGCTCTTGGGTGGCAGCTTCATGGGTAAGTACACCTGCTTCCAGCACTTACACATCTCTGGCCTGTGGTAGAGCCTGACATGTGGAACTTATGTAGAGACAAGTGACCTTGTGTGTGTGCGACATCTCCGGGGAACACATAGAAGAAACCAATCCAACCTAAATACAAAAGCTTATCCAACATAAAGATTCTGGAAATTCCATGAGTGGTTGGAAGTCACAAAAGAGGAAGGAGAGAAGTAGAGATGGGGAAAACAGGTCCTGGAAGCTTAGACACAGGCTAGATGTCTGATCCACTCATCTCTGCTACTAAGATGCTTCCATCTGGTACATCTAGGAATTCAAAGCACAGTATCCCAACATCCCCCAACCCAACCCCCATCCTCACCCTCACCAACTTGGCAGCTTTAAACAACTATTATTTGGCCCCACATTGGTAGGTTGGTAAATTGGGCAGAATTCAGCTGGCAGAAACTATCAGTTCTCCTCTCCTGCCTCTGCTCCACAATCCACTGGGTCTGCAGACCTAACACCTGGAATCCTTGCTCTAGGGCTTCTGGTTTTTATGACCAAACTCACCAGAATGTGGTCTAATGTCTGATAGGGGTTGTCACAGAGATATCAAATCAGAGGGATTTTTGTTTGTTTGTTTGTTTGTTTGTTGGAGTTTAGGTGTGTGGGGAGGGTGGGGAGAGAATGTCCTGGGGTTTGAACTCAGACCTTGGGCACTGTACCTGAGCTTTTTTGATCAAGGCTATCCCTGTACCACTCGAAGCACAGCTTCACTTCCAGCTATTTTGAGGTAGTTTATTGGAAATAACAGTCTTCTAGACTTTCCTTCTTGGGTTGGGTTCGAACCAGGAGCCTCAGATCTTAGCCTCCTAAGTGGCTAGAACTATAGGTATGAGCCACAAATGTCTGTCCAGGCCAGAGTTTTTAAGAGATGAGTTCCCACAAGGTTAACTAATAAATCACAACATCACAGATAAAGGGGGTGCTTTGAAAAGGCTTCGAGGTGAAGAAAGGTGTGGAATAGTAACAGCCAACAGCGACTGCCCCCATGTGTGGAGGTGCTTCTGATGAATTTGCTCACATAATCCTCGGGGAGGCTGCAGACTTCATCTTCTACTCTGAATCCTACCTGCTATCTCCTGGAGCAAGTCCTGGAACACACCATGCCTCTGTCTTCTTTGGGAACTGGAGACAGAAAATCCTACAGGTAGAATAGAAACAAGCACTAGGACTGTCTATCTTCCACTTGTCTTCCCTTGAGGGCTCCCTGTTGAGTTTCCTGCCATCTCCTCCTGAGGGAGGCAGTCTGGAGGACATCAGCCTGGAAGCCCCCAACCTGGTGTCTGTTTCTCCCCTGGAAAACTGCCTTCCTTGGTAGCTTTGGGTGAATATTCTATTTCTAGGAGCTTCTTTGTGTAAAAAGGCAAGAACAGCACACCTTGGGTTATGACAGAGACAGGGTCAAAGCTATATTGAGAGCACAAGCCTGTCCCAAGGGCCTTGGAACCAGGAAAGCACCCAGCTAGAAATCAGTGCCAGCCCTGGGACACCATGGGGGCTGAGGAAGAGAAACCTGTGGAGACCAAGGGATCTGGAGCCCCAGCCAGGGAGTGGCAGATGCCAGCAGCCCCAGCCAGCCAAAGAGGCGGGTGGGTGGAATCAGCATTGAATGCCAAGGACAGAGGAGATGAGATAGGAGCCCCCATGCCTATCAGAGCTGGCAAGTAGGAGGTCATCACTGACCTTGGCAGGGTGGCTGGGGCTGTGGGAGGGCAGGGATGGCTGCAGAGGCCAGCAGGAGAGAGTGGAAGCTGGCAAGGGAGACAAGCTCTCCCACAGGAGCTGATAACCAACAACACCAAACAGTAGTGATAAGCAAGTACAGTAGTGATAAGGGAGTGGGGCTGATTGGTGGCCAGAAGTGCAGCCATGGGCCCAGCAGGAACAGCTTTGCCAGCCCAGACGAGGGCAAGAATTTATAGTCAAACACAGAAGAGCCTTCAAATGAACCAAGTCTGAAGTCCAACCCCGTTCCATTCAGTCCTGCTCAGTCCCACAGACACTGCAGTCTCTAATGCCAAATGTGAGTGTTGATATTTAACATTTCTCTACACACTCTAGAGTCAGATGGACATGTAATTCAGATAGATAATAAATGAGTTGATCCATGGGTGGGTAGGTAGCTAGATGGACAGCTGTACTGATAGGTACATGGACAGGTGGATGGATCGGGAGTAGATAGATGAATAGATGGATTGGCAGATGGGTGACTGGATGAACAGATAGATAGGAGGATGGTTGGATGTAATGATGGACATGGTGGTGAACACATGCAATATTATTGGAATACAGTAGGTAAGTGGCCACTTCGATCCTAAGAATAATTAGAGACAAAGCAGAAACACACGTGTGTGTTCTCATGTGCATATGTGAGTGCACTTGCACATGCTAGTCCTGGTGCTCTACCACTTGAGCCACAGCACCACTTCTGGCTTTTTCTGCAATTAACTACAAATAAGAGTCTCATAGACTTTCCTGCCTGGGCTGGCTTTGAACCACAATCCTCAGATCTCAGCCTCCTGAGTAGCTAGAATTACAGGCATGAGCCATTGGTATTCAAGGCAAAAACACCTTTAACACACTATGTTTTCCTGTGGATACTGAAAATCATCTAGCATTTTCCCCTAGTTTGCCCATTACTATTCTGATTACACAATCCAAGCATTACTTTAAATCATCTTCTAGGAAGGGGACACTCACCTACCACTCTCACCAAGTAAATTCATTATTCCCAGATCCTTTACTTGAAACAACAAAGTAGTTAACATTGTTCCATACACCACTGTGTTTTGTAGCATGGACTAATTTAGAATGAGTAGAGTGAAACAATGACATTTTACATCCACAATGGCCACCCTCCACGACAAGCAGGTCTATTAACCCACAAGCAGCACACCTGGGACGGGACCTGAATACAGAAGTTGCTCGGTAAACACTGACTTGTTTTCTTTTCCATTTGAAAGATTCCTGATTGCTTCTTCTAGAGCCAAGTTCATGTGGGTCATTCCAGGGAAGAATTCGGAGCATTCATCACTGAATCAGCTATGCTGGGTTCCCCAGTAGATCCTAGTCTTGCTAGTGAGCCCACTTCTCAGAAGCCAGACTCATTCACCTGCTGTTAGGTGAGACTGCAGTCTCCTCCACAGTCCATAGCATCACAACCCTGCAATCACCAGGGATCTGCATTCAATTCTGATTCTTCCCCTAACCCAGCTGAATGACCTTAGACCAAGGACTCTACCTTTCCTGTCCTCACTCCTCTCATATAGAGAATGAGACCAATACTAACTCTGGGATACCAGGAATACTGAGAGGATAAGAACAGTAAATATAAAACATTTAGCTCTGTACCTAGAGAGGAAGCATTCTCAAAGTATAGTAATAGTCATGGTTTTTCTAAAATAACAGTTTTCTCTAGATAGATGACTCTAATACAAATTAATTGGCCCTCACGACCAGGATGGAATAGGGCAAAGGTTAGCTGGGCACTGGTGGCTCATGCCTGTAATCTAAACTATTCAGGTGGCTGAGATCTGGGGATCGTGGTTCAAAGCCAACCCAGGCATGAAAGTCCATGAGACGCTTTTCTCCAATTAACCACCAGAAAACCTGAAGTGGTGCTGTGGCTTAAGTGGTAGAGCACTAGCCTTGAGCTGAAGAGCTCAGGGACAGCCCAGACCCAGAATTCAAGCCCCAATGATTGACAAAAAGAAAAAGAAAAAAAAAAGAGACTAGGACAAAGGTGCAAATCTGAATTAAGTCCATAAGACAATGAGCTGATCAGAAATGGTCCAAGACAGGCCTGAGGTCACACAGCAAAAAATACATCCGACACCTCCAGTTCTTGCCTAGGCACCTTCTCCAGCCCCTTTGCACACATAACTAGACACCCTCTCCACCTCCCAGGGCCAGGCCTTGCTCATCTTTGTCCCCTCATCCCCTCCCCCTTTCCTAGGCAAACACAATTTCATTCAGCCCCAAACGTGTGAGAAGCTCAGGCTGATGCATAATTCATGATGCCAATTTGCATTCCCTTGCCAGGCCTCCAGCCTCCTCCCCGCCCCCGCCCAGCCCGCTGCTCCTCCCAAGATCGAGCATCTGTCTTCCCAGGGATGGCTTGCTAGTGGAGGGTGAAGGGTGGTAGCTGAGCAAGCTCAGCCTGGGATGGGTCTCACAGGACTGGGAACACTGCCTCCCATAAGCAGGCCCTTTCCTTGGGACCATGTCAGAGGCAGGTTCCTGCCCTCTCCAAGCAGCTTGTGTGCTTGGGCATTTATAAGCTCCCCCCACCCCACGCCCCCAGTGGAGGGGACACCTCACTTCATTTTGCACAAGCCCTGGGTTGCCCAGGTTTGCTGACCCCACCACGCCAGATCTTATCCTCTGATGAGACCAGGCTAGCTGAGCCAGTGGTCCTCACCCTTTGGCATAGGTCCCAGGGGTGCCTGTCTACTACTGCAGCCAACTTGAGTGAGGCCTGGGAAGACTTTGCCTGGATGTTGCAGCCTCATCTGCTGGCCTGAGCCCTCCTAACCCAGCCTTTCCCTAGGACAAGTGGCAGAGAGAACCCATCAAGGATTGCAACACACAGGCCTTATGCACAATAGCCAGGCTATCCTCTTCCATCCAAGGACACAAGCAGCACTGTCGCCATCATGCCCAAGGGGCTAGCCCACCCCTTGATTGCCAGGTAGTTGAACTAGCAGCTTCCAATGGGCCCATTACTACATATAAGATGCCTGGAACTGGCTAGCTATGAGGACAGACAGGTTGCCCACCTGGGGAAGGCAGGGGGGAGAGTTCTCTGAGGATGGGGTCTTATCCACTCCATTTCTTCACTCCATCATATCACATGGTAAAGCTTTGTTTTATTATGTCATTTTTTATTGAAGCATTTATTAACATTGATTTTCCCATCATATTTCAAATGTCATGTTTAACAAACAAGTATTTAAGAAGGGAATCTCTGCATACAATCACCAGCACTTAGGCTTTAGAACATCATTAAAATTAAGCATTAATCTATGTAATAAAACATGTCTATAGAGAATATACCCATCATAGATTTTTATGTCTATGTAGTTATGTTTATATCTCCGAGACCTATTATGTTATTTTTATGCCAGTACTGAGGCTTCAACTTGAGGCCCTGTGCTCTCACTTGACCTTTTCACTCAAGGCTGGTACTCTGCCACTTGAGTCACACCTCCACTTACAGTTCCTTGCTCCTTACTTGAAGATAAGAGTCTCTTGGCTATGCCTGTCCAGACTGGTTTTGAACTGGGCTCCTTAGATCTCAGCCTTCTGAGTGGCAAGAATCACAGGCACGAGCCACCAGATTCTGGCAAGTGCTTGGCCTTAAAAGAAATCATCTCCAGGCACAGAGTTCCCACTGCACACCTGGCCTTTGGCAGAACAGCAGCCCTCACAGCCCCACCCATTGCAGATGAAAAAGATCTGCTCAGACAGGTGACATCCTGGTCAGCCTGGGTTCAAGTCCAGTCATGAGTATCCCCACTTATTCTGCTCCACTGGGTGCCTCAGGAATAGGGAGAGGGGGTAGAGACTTCCCAGTGGATGAGCTACCTCCTCCCAAGCCCCAACCATCCCAAGGCCATGAACGTGTGTATATGCCTGCAGACAAGGCTGCTGGAGGGAGGAGATAGCAAATCTCAGCTGTCTTATCAGTAGCTAGGCTTAGTGAGGTCAGTTGGAGGCCCCTTGCCTCAGGCCGGCTTCAGTTGTGTCTGCCAGAGGCAAATAGACTCAACTTGCTATCTTACCATCTCTGCACAAGTGCCCCAGGCTGAGAGGGCAGGACCTACAATCCCTCCTCAGCACCTGCAGCCCAAGAAGCTTTCAACACAGCTGCTTGCCCAAGCCAGCTACTGCCCCAGGCTTCCAGGCCTCAAAGATAAGGAGATGCCTAAGGCTACTTGGAGACCCAGTACTCTTTCTAGAGATCCTTTCTGAGCTCCTAGGTAGAGAAGTCTTGGCCCAGTGATTTACCCTCCATCCCAGTGCTAGGTAAATGGCAGAACTGATTGCCCAGGACCAGACTAACCACAGGCCATGATTCTGGCTACTGTCCTACAGCTTGCTGGACCTCCAGGAAGCCTAGTGGTTCAATCTGTAAGCTTGGTGTTCCAGACCCAGGTGTAGACCCTGACTTTAGTTGGGCCCTGCAATGGGGTTAGACCTAGTTCTGATGTGTCCCTATGCGATGTGGGTCATAACAACTGTCTCCCAGGCCGGGTCCAATAAGAACACAGAGAACTCAGGAACACATCAGAGGCTGTCACACACACACACACACACACACACACACACACACACACACACACACACACACACACGAGACAAATGGACTGAATGGGTTTGGAAGGATGACACATGGTAGCCCTGTGTGGAGAGCATGCCCTTTCAGGCTCTCCTATTCAAGCAAGCAGGGTGGGATCCTGGGATTCCCATCTCTCAAAGCCCCCCAGGCCATAAGAGACACAGGACTAAGGTCTTCACTCTGGCTACCATCAAGCATAGCTTTTGTTTTCTGTGTTTGTTTGTTTGTTTATTTATAGTGACAAAACAAGTAGCTTCAAGGAGAGAAAGAGAACTATTTCCTCTTCCTCAGGTAGGAAATGGGATTTAAAACCTCAAAGCAGACCTTTATAGACTCTGGAAGAGCCACTGCTTTTCCGGAGAATCCGAGAAACTGGCTGGGGCTCCAGGCACACAGCTTTGAGGAATCCCCACAGGCTAGGGGGCGGGAAGATACGTGAAGCCATAACTGTTCTCTGATGGCAGAGCGTTCTCCAACCTTATCACTCCTACTGTCATTGTTCCCTACCTGCTTAGGGGCTGGAGTAGAGCCAGATACCTCTTCTGGTGTAGAGGCTGCTCTTGAGAGCAAGCCTTGGATAGTTTCCACCCAAGTCTAGTCCACTGGCCTCCAGACCATAGCCAGGCACACAGGTACAATCAACTATCCCCATTCTACTTACCAAGCTCTCTGTCTGTCAGATGCTGTCCCTAGTACCAGCTGAAGCCTCCCTCAACTGGGAGAATAGATGTACACAGAAGGTTAACTGCCCCCCCCACCAGGCTCAGAGAGGCTAAGTAACCCACCTAAGGTTACACAGCCAAGAAGGAGCCAAAATAATCATCATTACCCCCATAAAGCTCCCTCAGTGGCCCACTATCAGATTTGGGTTCAAATGTACCTCTCAAAGCCATGTATGGGTGGCTCATGCCAGTAATCCTAGCTACTCAGGAGGTTGAGACCTAAATATCATGGTTTAAAGCCTGCTTGAGCAGGAAAATCAGTGAGAATCTTATCTCCAATAAACTACTAAAATTAAAAACAAAAACAAAACCCCAGAAGTAAAGCTCAAGTGTTAGAGTACTAGCCTTAAACCAAAAGAAGCTCAGGGGCAGTGTCCCAGCCCTGAATTCAAGTCCCAGGACTGACATAACAAAACAAGGAGCCTTGGAAGCCAACAGGTAGCAGACTCTCCAGGAAGTAGAGAATCAGGACTCCTGCTGAATGTTTGAGCACTTTCTCTGGTTGGACCTGGGCCCAAGGATCAAGAAGCTTACTGGTCCAACTGACTCAAGTCCTCAGGGACCTAGGCCAGAGCCAGAGTGATTCATCCTGGGGTCATTGCTTTCCCCCAAAAAATGGCCCCAGGGGATGAAAAATGGCCTGGTCTGGAACCTCCAGGAAGCCTCATACTCTAGCACGACCCAGTGCTTTTCAAAGTGCCTTGTGTGACAACAATGACAGCAGGATGTCTCACTATCCATGGGGCCTTGTGCCAGTCCTCTTTTTACACCCAAGAAACCAGACATAGGCCAAGCTTACTGTCCTCCAGGGATGTTGAAGGCCTCAGAAATGTGCTGGGTATGCATTGGTCAGGTTCAGAACATACAGTGTGCTAAGTGCCAGAGGCACAGCCAAGCCATGCTAGAGTATACAGACAGGCATACTGTATGCTCTAGAAGGGTGAGGGTGGAAAGGAGGCCAGTGGCTACCATGAGAGACAGTGCCAGGGAGACACAGGAGGCTTTGCAAGGACCCAAGGGCATTCTGAACAGAGCTGGGGGGCTAGAAGGACAGGATATATGTGTGAGCTGGGATGGGGCTGAAGGATGGGGAACAGAGTTTCCTGTTGTCCTATTCCATGGCTTGGTGAAAGCTTTGTATCTCCTGGAGGTAGAGGGACAGACTGGTGTGACCACCACACCCACTGTGTCCACCACTTCTATCCCAGCCCTGGGAGAGGATAGGGGGGAAGAGAAGTCCTGAGCTGGTGCTGCAAAGGGGCTCTGGCAACTAGGCATGGGACAGGCTGCCAGCTTCCCAGAAGGAAGCTCCCTGGTAAGAGCGAAGTGCCTAGCCCTGGAGGGGGTTGGTGGGGTAAGGCATCCTTGGGGATCTCCCCTCCCCCTGGGCCCTGGCCAGGTGGCACTAAGGGACTCACACTCACTGAACACACTCTGTAGTAGGTTTCATGCCAGACCTGCTAACACTCGACGTCAGCACATTGACATGTTGTGGCCTGATTTGAAAGAGGAAGAAACTGAGGCTCAAGGAAGTCTGCATGGCTCCAAGCTTGAGTAAGCGGACCAGTCCTGGCTCTAATTGGCCGTGGTTGGGTACGTTACTTAACAGCTGTGCCTCAGTTTCTTTACCTGTGAAATGAAGAAACTAACATTTCCTCATTTTTCAGTTACTGTGCTGATCCCAGGAAACCATCTGCGCCCAGCACTGAGTTCCCAGCAGTGCCAGGCACACAGCCACCAAGAACACCACACGCCAGAGCCAGGCCTAGCCCAGCCAAGCCTGAGGCTCCACCTCGTCCTCTTTCCAGGCTGAAGGGTGTAGCTTCCTATGGGACCAGTTTTGCTTTTCTTTTCTTTTTTGCTTTTGAGTCAAACCCAGAGCTTTTTTCTTTTTTTTTTTTTTTTTTTGCCTGTCCTGGGCTTGAGCTCAGGGCCTGAGCACTGTCCTTGGGTTTTCTCAAGGCTAGAGCTCTACCACTTGAGCCTCAGCACCACTTCCGACTTTTTTCTATGTATGTGGTACCGAGGAATCGCACTTGGGTCTTCATGCATGCTAGGCAAGCACTTTAACCACTAGGCCAACCTCCCGGCCCAAACCCAGAGCTTTATACATGCTAGGTAAGCTATCTACCACTAGGCCACACTCTCAGCCCTTGGGACCAGTTTTTCTAGAGATCACTTCTTTGGGTTGTTTGTGATAAAGTCCTACTATTTAACCCAGGCTGAATATTTGTGTGTGTGTCTCAGTCCTAGAGCTTGAACTTAGGGCCTAGGCATTATCCCTGAGGGCTTTTCTCTTCTTTTCTTTTTCTTTGTTGGTAGTAATCGGAGATCAGAGTCTTATAGGCTAGCTTCAAACCAAGATCCTCAAATCTCAGACTCGTAAGTAGCCAAGATTACCAGCATGAGCCATTGATGGCCAGCTGGCCTGGAACTTGTATTTTGTCCATCAATAGGACTTGAACTCAGGGTCTGGGCACTGTCCCTGGGCTCTTTTGGTCAAGGCTAACACTCTACTACTTGGAGTCACCATACCACTTCCAGTTTTTGAGTGGTTAACTGGAGACAAGCGTCTCATGGAGACTTTTCTGCCCTAGATGGCATTGAACCATGATCCTCAGATCTTAGCCCCCTCAGTAGCTGCTAGGGTTACAGGTGTGAGCCACTGGCATCCAGCATACCTGGAACTTTTGAGTCTCTGGATTCAGTCTTCTAAATGCTGAGATTACAAGTATATACCACCATACCTTGGTGGGTTCATTTCTAGTCACAAAAGCCAAGGAAAACAGAAAGGCAAAAGAGCATGGGACCCCTAGAGACAAAGAAAGGGAGGGAAGCTCCAAGGCAATAGAGCAGAAGGGAGGAGAGGCGAGGGAGAAAGGGGAGATTATAAACCAAAGGAAGGAATGCCAAGGACACCAGGTTTGGGCTGGCTGGGGCCATCAAAACTATTTGAGTTTCTGATCATAACCAAGCTCTCAGGGCTGAGTCACTGTGTGGTTCAGCTGGGAAACCAGGCTCCACAAGGTCCCAGTCTGGGTGCGGGAGCAGAATTCTCTGTGGTCTCCAGAGCCCTGGTTCCCATTATACATGCATAAGCAGCAAGTAGGGGAGACTGGGTGGCAAGGAGGTGAACACAGGTCATCTGTCCCGTTCCCCTGCAGCCAGGGTTCTGTCACTGTTTGACCAGCCTCAAAGGTCACAGGCCCTCCAGCTTTTAAACACCTTTGGCTAATACAGCCCTCAGCTTAGCTGTCTAACAGTCCTTACCATTCTGGGGGAGCCCAGTACTTTCTCCCTAGGCCCATGAGAAGCACAAGAAAGAATGACTCATGGTCACTGCCAGGGTGGGGACATACAGAACTATCTTTTTAAAAATGTACCTGCTCAGTTGGAGCTGGCAGCTTACACCTGTAATCCTAGCTACTCAGGAGGCTGAGATCTGAGGATCAATGTTTGAAGCCAGCCACACAAGAAAGTCCATGAGACTGTTATTTCCAATTAACCATTAAAAAGCTGAAAGTAAAGATGTGGCCCAACTGAGTGCCAACCTTGAGGAGGAAAGTTAAGGACAGTGCCTAGGCCCTGAGTTCAGACACACACACACACACACACACACACACACACACACACACACACACACACCAAAACAAAAAATATTCCAGCCCAAACTGTTCATATCTCCGAAGACAAATTGAAGCCAGCGAAAGTGGGACAGCCAGAGTGAGGCTGAGCAGAGCCTGCCCATAGCAGAGCAGTAACTGTGATGCCCTAACCTAGAGCTTTCAGACTTTTGGTCTGGCCCTGGGGGTTGGCTCTAGGCTGGCCCTGTCATCTGCAGGAGAAATCTGCTTACACAGAGCTTACCTCATAAGCAAGGCAAGAGTTATCACTGAGGATACCCAAAGCCACACACCAACAAAGGAAGTGACAGGTCTCAGGAGTGTCTCGAAGAGGACAGGGGCCTGAGGCTTTCACTGAAGGGTGGCAATGACTCAGGCCTCCCAAAGACTTCCAACAAGGCAACATAGACTTAGGGAACCAAAGCACCACAACAAAGCCAGGAAGTGACAAATTCAATCTGCAGGCATTGTAAGTCTATACGCCCGTAGGCTCTGTGGCAGAGTCCAAGGAAATAGTCATGAGTTGATTCTCTGGCCCTGAGGCATCAGGGGTCTTGAGGGCAAAAAGTGGAGGTAAAGGGGAGCCCAAGCCTTCCCAGGCCAGACCCTAGCCCTTGAAGATCAAGAAATCCCCAACCAGCAGTAAGACACAACCAAGATAAGAGGATTGTGGTCAGTGGCTGGGGCACAGAAGGAGCAAGTGCCTGGTTTTTGCTTCTTTCTTTCTTTCTTGGTGGTTAATTGAAGATAAGAGTTTCATGGAATAGTTTCTTGGACTTCCTGCCTGAACTGGCTTTGAACTGTGAACCTCAGATCTTAGCCTTCTCAGTACCTAGATTATAGGCATGAGTCACTTAACACCTGGCCCTTGTTATAAGTTCTGTTATAACACCACCAGCCTCCATTTCTGCTTCTTTTTTCTCCCCTGTGATGCCTTTCTTTCACCAGATAAACCTGAGGATCTTTCAGGACCTTGCCCAGGCAGTCCCTCTCTACAGCCATACCTCCACTTTCTCCCTCAATGGAGGAAAGCCTGTCTCAGCTCCCTGAGACGAGGCCACCATTCCTTGCAAATATGTAAGTTGACCTTTCTCACAGCAATTCTACCTGCCAGATCCAGGGAATTTCTACTTTTAAAAAATCTTCTAAGGCTGGGAGTGTGGCCTAGTGGAAGAGTGCTTGCCTACTATGCATGAAGCCCTGGGTTGGATTCCTCGGTGCCACATAAACAGAAAAGTCAGAAGTAGTGCTGAGGCTCAAGTGATACAGTGCTAGCCTTGAGCAAAAGAAACTCGTGGACAGTGTCCAGGACCTGAGTTCAAGCCTCAGGTCTGCCAAAAAAAGGGGGGGGGCAAAAAATTAAAAAAATCTTCTAAGCCAGGTGACAGTGCCTCACACCTTGAATCCCTAGCTACTCAGAAGGCTGAGACATGAGGACTGAAGTTTACATATTTTTTTTTGCCAGTCCTGGGCTAGAGCTCAGGGTCTGAGCACTTTCCTTGGACTTTCTCAAGGCTAGAACTCTACTGCTTGAGCCTCAGCAACATTTCTGGCTTTTTTCTATGTATGTGGTACCGAGGAATTGAACCCAGGTCTTCGTGCATGCTAGGCAAGCACTCTACCACTAGGCCAAAACCCCTGTCCAGGACTGAAGTTTAAACCAGTCCAGGGAGGAAAGTCCATGAGATTCCAGTTAACCACCAGAAAACCAAAAGTGGTGCTGTTGCTCAAAGTGGTAGAGCACTAGCCCTGAGGAAGAACTTCAAGAGAACAAAAAACATCTTTTGAGGTTAGAGGTGTGGCTCAGATGGTAGGGTACCTGCCAATGAGCATAATGCATCAAATAGCAAGTTCTACTCCCAATCATGAATAAAAATATTCAAAAATATTTTTGTGTCTTAATTTTTGCAAATATAAATAAATTTTGCAAATTCCAGCAATGACTAAAATCTCCCTAGAAACCAAGCCCTTCTTAAGCCCTGCACAGGACTGTGCCTATATACAGCCTGGGCAGCAGAGGCAGCATCAGCAAATAGAGCCAGCTGCTGATTGATGTATGTGTCTCATGTGCACTTTGTGAGTTTATAGGTGTAAGTGAATTCACTGGAAGCAGACACTGTCTCACACAAAGGCTATCATTCAGCCAGTGGCTCCAGCTGTCATCCTAGCTACTCAAGAGGCTGAGATTTGAAGATTGAGGTTTAAAGTCAGCCTGAAAAGTCTGTGAGGCTTTTCTCATCTCCAATTAAGTAGCAAAAAACACAGAAGTAGAAGTGTGGCTAAGCCTCCTGAGAAGCTGAGATTACAGGTGTGAGCTGCCAGCACCTGGGTTCTTCCTTCCTTTCTAAGCAGTTGTTGATGGGTTTCATTATGTGTTATTTTCATACACGTATACGTATATAGAGATACATATATACATACACATATATACGTATGTATATATACATGTATACACATTCAATTGTATTCAATAGGAATGCCATTAAGCTGATTGTGGCTGGCTGAAGTAAAGCTCAGTGGTAGACAATTTGCCTAGCAGGAGCAAAAGTTTGCATTCAACTCTCAACACTGAAAGAGAAATGACTCAGTGACTATTAAAACCCCGTGTCATGTATGCTTTAGATAAGTGAACTACATGGCTTACAAAGTGGCTTTGGGCTGGGGGGCAGGCCTAACAGAGGCCAGGGGTGGGGTTGTGGCTGTAAGATCTCCTGAATGGCATTGCCAACTTTCTGCCCTGTCCCTACCATGTTCACTTTCCAGAAGCTTCCTTCCTCAGCAATGGGCTCTCCTATAGAAATTAAGCAGGGGACCCCACCTGCTCCTCAAGCCCTTTTCTTTCAACCTCAGTGTGCCCAATGGCAGGGCTACCCCTTCCTTCCACCATCACTATCTTAAGTGCCCGTGCCAGGCCCAGATCCACTTCTCCTGATGACAGTGACAATGCAGTGACCGAGGCGCTTACTGTGAGCTTATAAAATGGCAAGAACTTCACTTGTGTTTATGAATTCTCACTGCAGCACCACTCTTCCTACGCTGTTTGTACAGGGAGACATTGAGGCTCAAACATACGCAGCCATGGAAGCAAGGGAGCTGGGATCTGAACCCAGGTAGCCTGGCTCTGAGCCCAGGGCTAGACACCTAGCTGGTATGAATACACCCCTACTCCCACACCCCCAAGCTGCATTTGCCATGGCCCCTTCTCAGGAATTCACTCTGGATGTCTCCTGACAGACTTGTCTGGCACAGCCCTGAGTCTCCCCCCCCCTCCCACACACACACAAGCTTCCACCCACTCAGGCCCCCATGGGTCCCATGTTGAAATGACTCAGGCCCATCCAAAATGGTTCCAGGAACAGAGCAGCATTTTGAAAGCAGATGACTCAGGCCAGGTGAGTAACACAGGCAGTCAGCCCCACAGACAGACAGATAGACAGACAGACAGACAGACAGACAACATGGTACCCAGAGTGCCAAGCAGGTACCTTGCACTGGTGTGCAGAGCTTCAGTTCTCATTCTAGGGAATGAGGTTCTGAGGACAAGTCTGGCTCCTGTCCCTGAGACTTCAGAGTACCCCTAGGACCAGACCATGGTCCCAGCTATTGGGGGGAGCCCCTGCCCCACCTGCCTGCTGATGAGATTGGGTGTTTTCTGTGCCAACCACAGCCCTTCCCCAGGGCTCAATGATCTAGTTTCCCACTTCCTACCTTAGAAATAGCTCATCACTGTGGTGGTTAGCTTATACTCCCTCTGATGGAGGGCCCCCACCCCCCAGGCTAGGAATTTCTGAGGGCACAGCTGGCCTTGAATGATATTCAAATAAATTTTTCTTGAGTGAATAGAGTAGGGGTGAGGGGAGATTTGCCAGGCCCTAGTCCACTGACTGTCCTTGAGTTTGCTGGCTGAGTTTACCCTTGCTTGTCTTCTTACCACTGTGTGGCCTTGGGGGTTGTGGGGGTGTAAAGCCATGTCTCTGGAGCCCCCTCTGCCAGCCCACGGTGAAAAGATTAGATTAGGTGTGATATGGACCCCACAAACCTCCTAACACTACAGTGATGGGGTCCAGCTGGTTGCTTCACATCGGAATATCAAAGATTTGCATGCCCCCAAAACACACACACCCTATCAGCAGCATCTTCAGAGTCTTCCCTGCAGACCAGAGAAGGGGAAGGTACCAGGTGCCATGCAAAGTTATGGGCACAGGTCAAACCTGGCTGTGCATGCTTGGAACAGAATCCCCAACCCCCTCAGGAAGTAAGTTTGGAAAGCACCTCTCCCTGCACTCTGGGGTGCTCGGCCCTGGGCCAGGCAGGGAAACTGGGCTGCTAAAGAATCCCAAAGTACCAGAGGTTTCTGCTTTGTTGCTGTTGTTGTTGTCCTTTCCTTGTGTCTCCTTTGATCGTTTAACTGTCTTTAGGAGGGTAAACTGGGAGCACAGAAATAGAGGGACAAAGAGTGAACAAAATGCAGCAGTGATATTCACTAGACACTGAACTATACAACTTGTGGGTGGGGATAGGAGGAGGAAACTGGGAGAGTATAAGGGAAGAGGTGATATTATCAAAAAAGAAAAACACTCTTTACCTGACTTATGTAATTGTAAACTTATAATCACCTTTATAATAATAATAATAAATAAATAAACATAAAAAAAGAGTGCCAAAGCACCCAGAGTAGAGAAATCCTAGCAAGAAAAATTGGTCCCTCCCAGAGTCCAAGCCCTGGACCATGGCCTGGGGGCTGCTTTCCCAAGGCGCCAACGTTGTATAGGTACAGCTTTCCCAGCTCTGGTCAGCTTCACCTGGGAATGGGCTGGTAATGCAAATCCTCTTGTACCACCCCACCCACCATAACTGAATCTGGTCTTTTGAGTTTTCTTATGTTTGGTTTAGAGTTTGGGATTATTGTTTGCTTGGTTGCTTGTTTTTTGAGAGAAGAGCAGCTCAGCCTGGCCTTAATTCTAAATCCTCCTAGCTCATCCTTACAATTGCTGGGATTACAGAGGTGAACAACATGCCCAGCCTCCTAATCGTGGGTGTGTGTGTGTGTGAGGGTATGTGCACTAGGGCTTGAACTTAGCACCTGGGTGCTATCCCCTTAGCCTTTTCACTCATAGTTATCACTTTTTCACTTGAGCCACAGCTCCACTTTCAGCTATGGGCCAGGAAGGGGGTTAATTGGAGATAAGAGTCTCATGGACTTTGCTGTTTGGGCTGACTTTGAACTACTATCCTCAGATCTCAGCCTTCTAAGCAGCTAGGATTACAAGTGAAAGCCACTGGCACCAAGCTGATATTCTTTCTTTAAAAAAAAAAATTGTTGCCAGGTGCTAGTGGCTCATGACTTATCCTAGCTACTCAGAAGGCTGAGATCTGAGGATCTAGGTTCAAAGCCAGATAGGGCACAAAAGTCCGTGAGACTCATCTCCAATTAACCACGGGGGAGGGAGGGGAACAGAAGTGGTGCTGTGGCTCAAGTGGTAAAGTGCTAGTCTTGAATCAAAAAAAAAAAAAAAAAACAACACCTCAGGGCTACTTGAGTTGCTTTCCTTTTTTGACTGCTTGAAAAGATGCCACTTGAAATCCTTATTTTTAATTATTTAGGGTCTAGATCCAGAGAGAGAATTGTTGTGCCACAGGATAATGAATGTCACCTATTGTCATTCTATTTTTTTGCCAGTCCTGGGCCTTGAACCCAGGACCTGAGCACTGTCCTTGGGCTTTCTCAAGGCTAGAGCTCTACCACATGAGCCACAGCATCACTTCTGACTTTTTTTTCTATGTATGTGGTACCAAGGAATCAAATCCGGGTCTTCGTGCATGCTAGGCAAGCACTCTACCACTAGGCCAAACTCCTGGCACCTGTCATTCTATTATGTCTATTATGTCTTATTATGTTGCCCAGTTTGGCACTTCATTCCTGAGTTCAAACCCAGGACCAGCAAAAAGAAATGTGGTTGAGTAGTACTATAAGCATAGTAGTGTGTACTTATAGTCCCAGATGCTCAGGAAGCTGAAGTGGGGGGATCATTCGAGCCCAGAAATTCAGTGCCAGTCAGGGCTATGTAGAAACATCTGGTATGAATGAATGAATGAAGTGAAAGTCCTTTTCTAGTTAGCATACATCATCTACAGTGATAAATTTCATGAAATACCTCCCCACATGTTGACTGTGTCTTCCAAGTAATCTGTGCATTGCCTCATTCTGCTGAACTCCTTCCTACCTGGCAAACTTCCTACCTGGCAAGACTGGGCATTGGCTACAGTGGCTGTATCCAATTCTTAAAATTTCTTTCCCTCTGCCCTTCTTCCCTGGGCACTCTCACCTGTCCTATAAGACTTGGCTCAAGGACCAGCTCCTCCAGGAAACCCTCCCTGATAACTGATCTCTAGGCCACTAGGGTTCAGACATGTGACCCTGTGAAGGAAGTTTTTGACAAGTATCACGATCACGCCATGTACACAGAAAGCCACACAGTGGCTGATTACAAGGGTCTAATCTAAGGGCCTAAGCAAGAACATTTCAGATACTCATTTAGAGACAGATGCCAAACCCTTCTGCCCCATATCTCTGCTACCCAACCCATCCTCACTGGCTCTGTCTCAGCCTCACCTGCCAAGACCTAAGGCTCTATACCTGTCCAGATTCTCTCAGGTCCTAGGTCTGTAGCATTCCAAGGACAGGCAAGAATTGCAGACCCCAGGTCTTGCAGATGAGCTTTGTAAGAATAAAATGTTCCAGATGCCAAGGTTCGTGTTTGTAATTCCCTAGCAGCTCTGGAGGCAGAAATCATGAGGTTTAAGGTTTAAGGTCAGTCTGAACAAAAGGTTCAAGAAACCCCATTTCAATCAATGACTGAGCATGATATTGTATATTTATCATTCCAGCCACAGGAGGAAGTACAAATAGTAGAACTATAGTCTAGGCTAACCCAAGGGAAAAAAAATAAGAATTTATCTAAAAATAACTGAAGCTGCAAGGTATGGGTAGCTCGTACTTGTAATCCTTGCTACTCAGGAAACTCAGATCTGAGGATCATGATTCAAAGCCAGCGAGGCATGAAAGTTAATGAGACTCTTATCTCTACCCACCAGAAAACCAGAAGTGGGGCTGTGGCTCAAAGTGAAGAGCTAGGGACAGCACCCAGGCCCAGAGTTCAAACTCTTCGACCAATGAAAAATAAATACCTAAAGCTAAAAGGTCTTGGGATATGGTTCAAGCAGTGGAGTGCCTGCCCCATTTCCAAGGTTTCTGGGTTGCTTGTGTCTAGTATTTGAAGGAGTAAGCTACGCCTCCTCCCTCCCTCACAATAGGAGCTCCTGAGCTGAAGGGGGCTGGTGCTCTACCACTTGAGCCACACCGTCACTTCTGACTTTTTGCTATTAATTGGAGACAGAGTCTCTCTGCTTTTTGTCTGCTGCCCAGCCTGGCTTCCACGCACGACCCTCCAATTTCAGCCTCCTAAGTAGCTAGGATTACAGATGTTAGCCATTGGTTCCTAGCTTCATACAGTCTTGTTCAACTGTTAATTAGGTTAATTATGACTGGTGATCCTCAGATCTCAACCTCCTAAGTAACTAGGAGTTGCCAGCTCCTGGCTCCCTCCCATCTTTCTATGGCTGCGTGATTGACTTCTGTGTGCACCCTTCCACGGAGGGACTCCCAGGTGCCACTTGAAGACCCTGCTTTCAATGATTTGGGGTCTAGACCCAGAGATATAATTGTTATATAACATGATACTGTAATCCTATTTTTAATTTTCTTCTTTGGAGACAGTGTCTCACTATGTTGCCCAAGTTGGCCCTTAATTCCTTGGTTCAGGTGATCCTTTTGCCTCAGCCTCCTAAGTTCAAGGACTATAGGCATGAATCACTATGCCTGGTTCTGGTTTCTTTTTTTTTTTTTTTTGCCAGTCCTGGGCTTGAGCTCAGGGTCTGAGCACTGTCCTTGGGCTTTCCTCAAGGCTAGTATTCTACCCTGAGCCATTGCACCACCTCTGACTTTTTCCATGTGGTACCAAGGAATCAAACCGGGGTCTTCATGCATGCTAGGCAGGCACTCTTACTACTAGGCCAAACTCCTAGCCCTGGCTCTGGTTTCTTAAACAGTTTATTTATTGGTTTTTTTTTTAAATTGGTTTATTTGTTTAAGACAGGCTCTCACTCAGGATCTCAGCCAGGGTCGCCTCAAACTCACAATTATTCTGTTCTCACCTCTGAAATGATCCGTCCCAGAATTACAGGCATGTGCCACTGTATCCAGGTCCTATAGTTAATATTTTGAGGAATCTCCATAGAAATTGCACCATTTTCCACTCCCACCAATAATGCCCAAGGGGTACAGCTGATATTTCTGTGTTTGGTTTGTTTTATTGATAAAGATATCCTGTCAGGTAGAAGGCAGTGTTTGTGATTTAATATTAATCTGTTTGACATTCTTTATTATTCTCACCCGATGCTGGGTACTGTGAAGGCTCAGGAGAGCCAGAGGCCACTCAAAATGTTTAGAACAGACTAATGTTTAGACCAGTCCATCCACAGTAAGAGCTACATAGATGAACAGCCTTCTAGAAAGCAAATGAAGAAAAACTACAGTGGCCTGTTGGGACATTTGCTCTGCCACAGAGCTTTCTCAGTGTGCATTCGCTTTTTTTTTTTTTTTTCTGTAAAGGGTAAGACAGTGTATTGTTAAGGCCATACAGATCTCTGTCCTAATTAATGTGCAAATGAGTGCATAGTTGTTTTCCAATAAAATATATTTATAGGCACTAAAAGGGAATGCCATCATCTTCCCATTATGCAATACCATTCTTTGTTTGACTTGTTCTCAACCATTTAAAAATGTCAAACCACTCCTACTTTGTAGATTTGGCCTCAGGCTGTAGTTTACCAAACCCCATTCTGGAATCAACAGTGGTGGCCCTGGGAAAACCAGAGGCCCTGATGAGCTCCCAGAACAGTGCTTCAGCAGCCTGCTTGTCCCATTGGGGTCCCCAGGGGGTGGGAGCTTCCACACTGAGCCAGGAGGGCACTGGCTGATCCATCTGGCTCTGAGGCCCTGTTGATAGCAAAGGGAAGTCCCTGGGTACCTTCTTAAGGTAATTTGGGGCCAGAGATAAAGAGTGAGAGTCTCAGACAAACCAACCTGGTTCCACTGGTCTCGCTGTTTCCCGAAACAACTCCAGGGCTTTCTTCTGGAAGAAGGGTCCTGAGCAGGAGGACCTGGAAGTCCTGGCCTGTGGGAGGTGGGAACTCAGAACTGGATTTAATTCCAGCTTCCTGTCACACTGGGTGTCTATGGGTGTCACCAACTGTCTCACACACAAGTGCATCCCCCCACCCCCAGAGCTGAGGTGGACCCTTGGATGAAAGCCTCAGAACTAGATGAGCACCCAGTCAAGAGTCACTGTCATCACCTCATTCAATCTGACCAGCTCATCATGTAAATACTGCTTATTTCCATTGCATGGCTGAGAACCAAGCTCAGGAGGGTTAAGCAACCCACCCTGGGACACACATCCATGGCTGGATGGAGCTGTATTCTGGAAAACCTAGCCACAACCTCCCCCCTTGGATCCCCCAAACCATGTCTTCTCCACAGGAGGAGGCAGCTCCAGGCCCAGGGCAGGCTCTGCAAGATGGGGCCTGGACCTGCCTCCTCCAGAAAGACCCCCATATCCCTACAGCCTACCTCTCACCCAAGAGCCGCATGCAGAGTCTTGTATACCATGATGCCAGGTGAGGATCATATTTGGAAGTGGGGGGGTTGGTGGGGAGAGACACAGCCTCTGCTTAAGAAAGAACCCATGGTGCTGGGAATGTGGCTTAGTGGTAGAGTGCTTGTCTAACAGGCATGAAACCCTGGATTCAATTCCTCAGTACCACATAAACAGAAAAAACCCAAAGTGGTACTGTGGCTCAAGTGTCACAGTGCTAGACTTGAGCAAAAGAAGCTCAGGGACAGTGTCCAGGCCCTGAGTTCAAGAGAGAGGTGGGGAGGGAAGAAGAGGGAGAGAGAAAACTCATAGCCAGGTGCAAAGTGCAGGCACTTGGGAGTTCCAGTTGGGTGCTGGTGGCTCATGCTACCCTAGCTATTCAGGAAGATGAGACCTGAACATTGTCATTTCAAACCAGCCTGGGCAGGAAAGGCTGTGAGACTTTTATCTCCAGTTAACTAGCAAAAAGCCAGACAGATGGATGTGAATTAAGCGGTAAGGTCTCAGCCTCAAGTAGAAAAAGCCAAGTAAGAAAGTGATATGCTGAGTTGAAAACTCAGTAACAACAGAGAGAGACAGAGACAGAGACAGAGACAGAGAGACAGAGACAGAGAGAGAGAGAGAAAGAGAGCGAGGGGGAAGGGAGAGAAAGAGGGGGAGAGAGAGAGAGAGAGAGAGAGAGAGAGAGAGAGAGAGAGAGAGAGAGAGAGAGAGAGAGAGAGAGAGAGAGAGAGAGAGAGGGAGGGAGGGAGAGAGGGAGGGAGTTCCATTTGTTGTGGGACCTGGGGCAAACCAGAGTCCCTCTCTAGGTCTCAGTTACCTCATTATACAATGTCGTGGGCTACTCGACATTCCTCAGAGCTCTGCAACCTGTGGAGGGGCTTGCATTCACATTTTCTGCCCCAGACCCGAAGGTGACTTAAAGCCAGACTCCATAAACCATCCCCCACATCCAGAACCTAACCCCATTAGAAAAGACAAGAAGGCAAGCTTCTATGCAGAGAACAACTGACTGGCCTGGCACATTGAATGAGCCAATAAATGAACCCTTTAGTCAAATTCAGTCACCTCATTTTTGTTTGGTTTGGTTTGGTTTGGGGGCCGGTACTGTTGCATGAACTCAGAGTCTCATACTCCCACTTGGCTTTTCCCAACCAAGGTTGGTACTCTACCACTTGAGCCACGCCTCTACTTCTAGCATTTTCCTGGTCAACTGAAGATGAGAACTTTGTGGACTTTTCTGTCTAGGCTGTCTTCAGACCGTGATCCTCAGATCTCAGCCCCCTGAGGGGCTAGGATTGTAGGCGGGAGTCACCAACATAGCAACTTAGCAAGTGAGGAACTTGCAAGCTGAGAGGACGGGCAAAGTTGCCCGAGACTATGTAACAGTGGAGTGGTAGGACTCAGTTGAGACTATCCATCAAGTAGTTTCTGAGCCTGCTGCATGTGCTGCGGTTCTTAGCATGGGGCGGGGGAGGGAGAAGGTAGCCGTACACAAGCAGACCTGGCCCTGTTCTTGTGGCGCTTAGTCTTTGCTCCCAGCCAGTGTCCAGGCAGGCCTGACCCCTGTCCTGGGCCCTATTCCCTCAGTCCCCCTCCCCCACAAGAGCAAGGCAGACCCCGACAGGAGGCCTGGCTCAGAGCCTCCAGCAGGCCAGTGAGCCGCATTGGTAGCAGGCTGGCTTACAACGCTGATTTGAGTCTTGTGTACTTTCCACTCCTTCCCGAGCACGGTTGGAGATTAATTATTAATGCTGAAATAATTGGCACTCATTAATGTGCCAGTCATCCACGGGGGAGTGGGGCCCCACATTAACCAATTCATGGCTCAGTGATTGATTAATTAAAGCAGAGCTTTTACAAGACACCCTCGGGTGACAAACTGTACTCTCCCAAGGGTGGAATACAAGAGCAGGAAGAGATGCTTTCTTCAGGGTGCCAAAGAGGAACCAGGAAGTGGCACAGACTTTTATTGGTGCCCAGGCCCCAGGTGTCACCCACGTGGATTGGCTCTGCCTCTGTCCCCAGCAGCAGTAGCAGCTCCTGTGTGAGGCTGAGCTTTGCTGTGAAGCTAAGCACTAGAGCAGGAAAATTACAGGCTTTTGAAAAATGCTATTACATGAATCACCTGTGGGCCACAGATGCTCTTAAAAGCAAGAAAAATAACAAAGGTGTGGTCAGAAGTGCTAAGCTTCTGAGCTTGGCCTCTCCTTGGTCCTACTGGGTGCCCTCTGCCTCCGTTTGTTCCACCGGGGAAATGGGTGAGTAGAGTCAGCACCTTACCCTGCATTCATTCAAGAAGTGTGTGTTCTCTAATCTCAAGAGGGCAGCACAGGGTATCAGGCCTGCAGCCTCTGGGGTGAGAGGGCTCAGGAAGTCACCCAGAGGTCTGCAGAGAGAACCACAGATGGGAAAAGAAGCTGTTCAAGGTAAGGAGGGATTTGGGTAGGAGAAGGGTAGAGGGGAGGGCAGTGAGGAGCTGTGCATATACCAGAACCCCATGTATTCAGGAGGTGGGGAAGGCTCTCCATTTGGTGGGGAGGAGAGAGGGTGGCCTGAGGTCTTGGGGAGCCTTACTTCTTATAGGGCTGCAGGGGTAACAGGGTCACTTAGAGTACCTCCAGGAAAGGAATGTTTTAGAAAATCCTTTCCTGAGACCATCTGCAGAGCTAGCTTGTGGGCTCTTCTGGCCCCTTCCAAACACCCATCATTGGCGGTTCCCAAAAGGTGTGTCTCTGAGGTACCCCAAAAGTGAAGTTACACTCCAAGAAAAATGGTTCTAAATCAAGCGCTGGTGGCTCATGCCTGTGGGCCTAGCTACTCAGGAGGCTGAGATCTGAATGTCAAGGTTCAAAGCCAGGCCCGGCAGGAAAGTCCCTGAGACTCTTATTAGCCACCAGAAAACCAAAAGTGACACTGGGTCAAAGTGGTAGAGCACTAGCCTTGAGGAAGAATCATTCGGGAGGGACTGGGAGTTTAGCCTAGTGGTAGAGTGCTTGCGTAGCATGCCCTAACACCCACGTTCGATTCCTCGGTACCACATACATAGAAAAAGCCAGAAGTGGTGCTGTGGCTCAAGTGGTGGAGCTCTAGCCTTGAGAAAGACCAAGAACAGTGCTCAGGTACGGAGTTCAAGGCACAGGACTGACCCAAAGAAAAAAAATCAGTCGGGAATAGAGCTCAGTCCACAAATTCAAGCCCCACAATGGACAAAAAGAAAAAGGAACAGATTTCTGTGACCTCAAGCTGTCAATTACAAGGCAAGGGCTGAAGTCCTGATGGTGTTATAAAAGGATCATAGACCCCTCTGAAAAGGTTAGGCACACACACACACACACACACACACACACACACACACACACACACACTAGCAAGGCGCCTCGGGCCAGCAGTGAGGTGTCACCATACCGAGCCCTGGCAACCCCCTTTGTCTGAATGGTAGCCCTCAAAATCTCCCTAGGAGATTTTGCATGGAGGCTAACAACCCTAGACAGCCTAGATGACCTCCTCACTAGTCACTGGAACTCTCCCAGCCACCGAGAAAGCAGGCTGAGGACTCCAGGAGCCCTAGAGCTGTTTCTACCAGGCCAGAACCCTAGGGGAAAAGTAGGTCCTCCAGTGTCACTCACTTGGGTACCAATAATGGCCAAGAAGAGCACCCCCCACCCTGGGGACCTTGGAGCTCAACTTGTGTTCCACCTGCAAGTCCCACAGGTAGAGTGGGGATAGCACTGTGGACTCAGCCACACAGCCACCACAGCCTTTGTTCTACTCAAGAGCTAAACCTAGCACACACACACACCCCGCCATAGACCCATCCTCACTTCATTCTGGGGGCAGAGTGGACTCCAGGAACAGAGGTGAGGAAAGAGAAGGCTGGAAAGACAAAGGGACAGACACTAGCAGCCTGGGGTCCTTCCTATCAGCACCCCTATCTACCTGCGCATCCAACACAAGTAGCACTACCCCTAAGGGTTGGCAGGAACGCAAGAAGCACCCCAGAATGGAGGTGATTAAAAGTTCCTTCTGCCCCTCTGTCTGTCTGCTCTGTCCTCTGGCCCTCCTGCCCTGGCATGATTTTTCCCAAAGAGTCTCAAGCTTTCCTGGAACTCCACCTGAAAGTGGAGCTCGTGTCTCTGTTCTGAGAACCCTTGCCAGATTCCCCAAGGACTGTGGTGACCTTGACTGATCTCTGAGCCTGTAACCAGATGGGTGAGCCTCAAGTGACTCCACAGAAACCAAGGAGGATGCAAGGAGAGCCACAGAGCCACTTGTAGCTTTTTGGGTTTTCCTCCCTGGGCTGGCTTTGAACTGCAGTCCTCAGATCTCAGCTGCTTGAGTAGCTAGGATGGCAGGCCTGAGTCACTGGGGCCCAACTTTCCCACCCCCACCCTAGCTTGATGATTGAACTCTAGTCTCCTTACTTGCTAAGCCAATACTTCCCTACTTTGCCACGCCCCTGTAGCTCCTCCTCTTGAGCAGCCATAAGGCTGTGAATAAGATGCTCAGAGGAAGGGTGGGGCTCCGCCAAGACCCCCAGTCCTCTCTCAGATACAGAGGAATCATCGAGAGGCTGACCCTTCTCTGAGCACCCACAGCAGCCCGCTGAGGCAGATAATGTCATTGACCCATTCTACAGATGAGGACTCTAAAGGGCAGAACAACCCCGAGTCGCACGGCAAGGCTGATGGACTCCCAGCCTGAGCTCCCAGTGACCAGCACTGAGTACTGGTGAAGGTTTCTCAGGCCCCCTCATCCACACCACAGAGCCAAGACCAACAACTTCCTGTCCAGCCTCGCTTCACTCAATCCATAGCCTGCGTGTCCCCACCCTGACCCTGGCAGGCAGCCCCATCCCTTCAACTATCCCATAGTCAAAGAGAGAAACAGTTCAATGCCCAGATTACACTGACACTCCAGGCTGGAGATAAGGGTAGAGTGGGAGCCAGATACCTCCAAGTGAACCTGAAGGAAGCTGACCCTCCCTTCAGTGACTCTGAAAACAGACACCTAGAGGAAAATGGTCACTCTGTTACTCATGAGCAGTGCCATCCCCTAGGGTTGGTTTTCAGGCTCTGGCCTCAGTATTCACATCCATAAAATGGGGTTAATGATAGCCTATTCCCTTTCCACTCCCCCCACAGGTTGTTATGAGGACTAAACGAAGATGATGCATGAATACCACATAACAGCAGGCATCTACAAAATGTTTTCAGAGTGACTACATGACCAGATGGAATCTTTCCACTGTGTGTGTGTGTGTGTATGCATATGCATGCCAGTACTGAGGCTTGAACTTAGGGCTTTGATGCTGTCCCTTCCTGGTTTTTTTTTTTTTTTTGCTTTGTTTACAGTCGTGGGACCTGACTCTGGGCCGGCCATTGTCCCTGAACTCTTCAGCTCAAGGCTACCGCCCTACCCCTGAGCCTCAACATCCTTTCCAGTTTGCTAATAGTTAATTGGAGAATCTCATGGTCTTTAATGCCTGGGCTGGCTTTGAACCGGGATCCTCGGATCTCAGAGTAGCTAGGATTATAGACGTGAGCCACCACACCCAGCTGTCACTTTGCTTTTATTTTTCCAAAAGCTGGCACTCTACCACTTGAGCTACACCGTCACCTCTGGCTTAGTGGAGGTTAACTAGAGATAAGAGTGTCATAGCATCCTGTCTGGGTTCCAGAATAAGCGGGTCTCAGAATAGGGCTGCAGTGCCCACTTCACTGGGGCTCTCAGTCCCCATAGAAACATGTACCAGCATGAGGCAACACATCCATGGATCATGCTCATTCTCTGAGCTAGTGACTTGGGAGTACCTGGCCCCTCCTGGGGCTACAGCTGATCACCCAGGAGCATGCAGGGCAGTATAGTGCACCCATGCTCCCTATTCAAACAGCAGGGCCCCTTGATAATTCACACTGCCCACCTGGCTGCAGCCTGCAAAGTATCCTAAGGCACACAAAGCTAGTCAGAACTGTGCAGAGGGCCTGGGGTCACCAGCAGCTGGGCCAGCCCACACATAGTCAGAGGAGGAGTTAGGCCAGGATCCTAGTGGTGATGTCGTTTTTCTTTCTTGCCCATGAACTTGGCCTCATAGATCAACAATCCCCCTTCCTCCAGTAAGCCTGAACTCCCTTAGCAGCAGTTCTAGGCACTAGGTGAGGAATGGGAATGGGGAGAGCCCAGAGGAGGCTTCCCTACTGCAGCTAACTAGGAAGTGAGCTGCCTGACCTCCTTTGGTTTCCCCATTGTTAGCTTACTAGGGATGGATAATCCCTTGGCCTACACATTCAAGTGTTCTGGAGTTTATGAGCAGACCACATGGCATGGGGCCCACCCCTGGGCCAGAGCCCCTCTGCCTGCATTTCTCCAAGGGAAGCAAGCAGCCTAGTCTGTGATACTTGGGCTCAAATGCCCAGAATCTCTGTCCTGGCTAGGTGACCGGAGGAGGCTCCTAAACTCAACACGTCAGCTCCCACATGTTTAGAAAATGAAGGTGTGTGAAGCAGGGAGGGGAGTGAGGGAACCGTGTGGTGACAGGGCTGAAGAGGGCTCTAAGTCACACCTCAGGTGACACTGAGCTCTCATTACTACTACCACCACCAACCTCCTACCACATTTTACCAGTGGAATCCTCACAGGAAAGGATAATTAACATACTCTTGGCAGAGTCTGCTTACCTCCTGCCTCAAGATCTGAAACCCCTTCTGGGTGACCTGCTTCAGCACCAGAGGTGAGCATTCACCTTCCACGGTGTACACTTCTTCCCAGGGAACAGGGCTTAGCCAGCACTTTCTGATGGTAATAGATGCGGCCTTGGGGAAACATAATTAGTCTTGGGACTCGAAGGGTAAACAAATGTGTAATTCATGAATTTGCTAATTGTCCTTCATTTTGATCTTCTGCCATCTCTCCTAGCTTGTGAGTGACATCCATCTCATGGCAAGGACTCAGAGTGTTCCGGGAGTGAACCACGGGGGCTGCTGGCGTCGGAGCTGGACACCTGCACCCACCCTCTCCCAGCTGCCCACCTCCAGCCCAAGCCCACTGTCCCAGCCAGCACACGAGGCAGGAAGCCCATGGCACTCAATCTTTTATTTTCTTAAACTGTACACAAACGTAAAATACTTTAACAGCCAGTCTATGGGGAAATTGTTTGGTTTTAAATTATTATGAAACAGAATCTAAAGGGAGCTTTATTAAATAAACATAAAGATGAGGATTTAAGGATACACACCTGCGATCTACCACAGTCATTTTTACTCTACCTTCTGGGTGTGTGAGGATAGAAAAGACACATCGAACTGAATAAACAAAATCCATTTATACCCTGAAACGTTGGCAGACCACTCACAGGATTGTTCAGAACATTTACCTCATAGAAGATGGCCTCACCATCTAATAAAAATTAAAACTGATCTGTTGGCCTCTTTGGTTCCAAAATTATGTATAATACATTTAACTGTATTCATTTTTTTGCTGCTATAAAAATAACTTCTTTTTTCAAATGGCAGTTTCTGACTAATCATGCAACTAAATCAGTGCAAACATTAAAAGCAATCATTCGCTTAAAAAAGAAGCAAAGGATTTCATTTCAAGTATAAAAAAATATAAAAAAGAGTTGTACGAGTCCAGTTTCGTCTAGTGTGGGTCAACCCTGTAAATTGCATAGTTCGTGTGGCACTTGAACCTGTAGAGGGAGAAGCCAAGTCAGGGCTGTTCCCAGGGCCACTTCTGGACACACGAGATCGGCAAGTGCTATATCATGTGCGTTCAGGCAGGTCTGCAAGGGCTAGGCGAGCTGGGTGGGCAGGCAGGCAGGTGAGTGGGCACAAGGGCCACGGCCACAGCCACGGCCCACCCACAGGGACAACTTCTGCAAAGCGGCTGAAGGCCTTCCTTCCCATCTCAGCTTAGCGGCTCCCCCTCCTCAGCCTCCATTGAGGATCTCTCCCGCAGCGTTTCCAGAATGCCCCCACCCCACCACTGCCTCCTCTGGGCTCATCCCCTTGTCTAGTGGTCATTCCCACCCCTCCCCGCAATCAGCCCCAGAGAAATGTTCCCAGCAAAGGGCACCGATCGCAACTTTCTTTTCTTCTCACTTGGAACAATTCAGATTTTCATTTTAAAGGTCATACCTGATAGAAAAAAAAAGTCTCTGTTCAGTTCTACAATTGGTACAAATGACTTGTCAACTACTGGAGATGAGTTAAAGCATCAAATTAAGACCCCTCTCCTCTCCCCTACACACACACACACACACACACACACACACACACACACACACACACACACACACACAGTGTCAGGAACCCAAGTGACAATCAGTCACTGCCCCAGCTCAAATCCCTCCTGGGCAGCCTTCCCTCTCGGACGGCTTGGAAGCACAGCTCCCCTGGCTTGGCAGTGTAGAGGATGCCAAGTGGAAAGTGACTACACACAACTGCACCAGGAGCTGCCGAGGAGCAGCAGGCCTGGTACAAACCAGGGGGCACTGAGCCCTAGCCTGCGCTGCTCCCAACCTCCTCTCAGTCAGTGGCTTATTCCCCCCCCCCCTCTCTCTCTCTCTCTCTCTCTCTCTCTCGCTCTCTCTCTCTCTCGCTCTCTTTTTCTCTGTCTCTTGTCTTTGTGCTTTTATATGTGCTCAGAAGGCGCAATTCAGAGTGGCCCGGCCAGCTGGTGGGAATGGAGGCTGTTCACCCCCCATTCTCTCCAACTGACAGGCATTAGTAGCTAAGATGCCATTTGTCACCATATCCATTTGCTGGTATCCTGGAGGCTTGCCGTGTAGGTGGCGGGGTGGGTCTGGCTGTGCGTGCCTATGTGTGCATTTGAGTCTCACGTGTCAGTCAAGGAGGCTCTCCCTCTGGTTTTGACTGGTTGATCTATGGAAGAGTAGAAAATGCTTTCAAGCCTCGCCCTGGTACTCTGCAATCCAACAGGAGGATCGCGCTCAACCCACTTGCGCCTCCTGTTCCCATAGGAGCCAGAAGAAGCCCACTGGGACTGACCTCCACCCTGCAGCTGCCAGGCCCGGGCCACCACTGTCAGGCGCAGCCGCACTCCTCCACAATCATGTTGGGCACGTCCCGCTTGACGATGTTGTATTCATCGTCGAAGTAGAGCATGGACATGGAGCTCAGCTTGGTGGGGATGCAGCAGGAGTTCACAGGCCCGGGGTTCAGGCCACGCATGCGGTACTGATTCACCACTGCCGTGTGGAAGGAGGAGGCTGAGCCGGGGACCCCTGCCAGGTAGGCTGGGCAGCTGCCCTCGCAGTAGTTCCCATAGTAGCCAGTGGGTGCAATGATCCAGTCGTTCCAGCCTATGAGCCGGAAGTCAATGAAGAACTGTTGCCTGCAACAGAGACTGGTCCGGCCATCACACTCCAGGCCCCGCTTGCGAATGCGATGCCTGCTGTCACCCAGTCGGGCCTGCACCACTACAAAGGGCCGGTGTGACTCCTCCCCAGGGTCGACAAAGACTGGCACCACAGCCAGCTCCTGGCAGCTGTCACACTGCACATCCAGGTTGAGGCGCCGCTCGCCACGCTCAAACAGGGCCTGGATGGCCTCAGTGAGGGGGAAGGTGTGCCAGCCACTGCGCTTAAGGTCCACCTTCTTCTCTACCACATTCCACCTGTCACCGTGGCCCTGCTCCTGAAAGTACACTTTGACCCGCACCTTCCGCCGGCTGCCCTTGTCCAGAACATAGGGCAGGAGCTTCAGGTAAAGCCACAGGCTGGCCTGCACCACAAACAGGTTCTGATTGCCTTCATTGGAGACGAAGAAGTATAGGCGGACCCGTGAGGAGGCGAGGCCATCTGCAGAGAAGGGGAAGAACAGGCCGAGTTAATTCCAGAAGAACACGAGGCAATGGGGAATGGACTCTGCTGCCTGATGCTGGAATGCAAACTCACCACAGCTGGAAAACGTTACTGACCAGAAATACGGTTCCTGGGGCCCCGGGCCTCTGCCTGTAACCTGGGACAGGCAGACAGAATCACTTCTCATTGAGAAATCCAGCTCAGGGTGGAGCTGCAAGGGTCCAGGCCTATAAAATCCTGCCTCACCTCACCAAGGCCAGGGCTCCTTGGAGACAGACTGTCAGGCCTCAAAGCTCAACAGAGTAACTTGTCAGGAGGCCAAGATCTTAACAAGTTGTTATGGGTATCTGTGAAATCTGGAAAACAAAACCAGGATCGTAGAGAGGATTGTGATTTGCGGGTTGGTTGTTTTAAGTTGAGCTTTTTTTTTTTTTTTTTGGTTAACTTAGGGCATTGCAAAATCAAGCTAAGCCACCTACTGCCTCTTTCCAGTGTTTACCAAAGCCTGATCTGATCCAGCCCCCAGTGGAACCTCCACTGCAAACAAGTAAGCACTGCTCAGATTTCTGACATAGGAACATGGGCTCTGAGGGCTGTAAGGTGCAGCCCTTGTTTTCAAGTAGTTCCAAGAACAGGATACTCAGGCTTGTGACTCCAGGTCTGATCCTTTGACAAGACCCAGGCTCCCCATTCATGACACATTCTGAATCTCCAAAGAAGAGGGGATCTGGCCTGTTAAGTTTTCTCAATAATTTATTTCAATAAGAAGGGTGGCTATGCCAGACAAGAGATGCCACCCCTCTTATCCTACATTTCAATGACCCCTCTGACAAGCTCTACTTTTTTCTCTTTCTTCCTTTTTCCCCCCAGAAATAAGGCAATTCTGTGGACATGGCTGATTCTGTCAAACCTCCCACCATGCCCCCCCAGGCCCCTCCTCTGCTTTGCCTGGCTCCTCTAATAACACTGACATCTGACTTTGAAATGGGGGTAACTGTAGCCTTAAAAGCTGGTCTTGGACGAGCTGCCTGTGACCTGAATCTGTTATTTATAAGTCAAAGAGCTGGCTCCGTGAAACGGACCAGAAATATAACAGCCCCCGCTGTCATTTTGTGCCACCGGGACCAAAAGGCCTCCTCGCCCTTCCAGAATCACATTTCTACCCTGGGCCCAAAGCACCTTTTAATCCAAGCCCTCTAATTGCATGTTGAGCGTTCCCTGACTCCAGCGGACAGCTAAAACGGCAATGCATTTCTTTCTAAGCACAAACCAGCCCTGATTGTCTCTGCTTTTCTCCACACCCGGCCATGCAAAACTTTTCATCCCTTTTCATCCTCAGGCGGCACCAGCACGGTCTGTCTGCTGCTTTGGGGAGCGTGGGGGGGGGCATTTGCAGTCAGGGGCCCAACTGATCTCCTCCCAGGCTCCCTGTTTGCCCCCCACTCTGACTGCACCAGGGCTTCCCCCTCTGCGACTTTCTCTGCAGTCCCCTCTACACAAATGGGGCCGAGCTCCAGGCACAAAAGCCAGCCTGGCTCATTCAAGTCCTGAAAAGGACAGCGGAGTCTAAAGCACTTGCAGAATTTCGGCACAGGCACATTTTCCTCCTGTTAAACTTCCCCAAAGATTTCTCTCTCCCTTGGTTTTTTTTTTTTTTTTTTTAATATTTAGACAACGGAAGAGATTTGTGATGTGGGGCCAGAGGGAAAATTCCAGAAAGGAATCCTACTCTTTGTTAACTAAAACTCTGCGGCTCTCTCTTGGAGGGCTGCTGCTGCTGCTGCTGCCAGGGCGAGCCGAAGGCTGTCCCCTAGCCGCGTCTTTGCGTAAATGATGGACCTGTTGAGAAGCTGCTTTCCGCCCATGCCGGTGCCCACACAATCGGAAGAGAGGTTGCCTAGCTCTCCCCAGCGAGGCTTCAGCAATCCTGGCAAGCCCACGCCGCCCTGCGATGGAAGCGGCCCTGGGGGCCTCTCACACAGGCGCGCGCGCGCGCACGCACACACACACACACACACACACACACACACTCCTCCGGCCCACGTACATCAACAAGCACACACATCTCCATCCACACTGCTGTGCCTACACTCCGATCGTGGGAAACAAAAACATTAAGCAATCACCAAGCCGGTGCCCGCAGAGCCAGGGCCGCGCGCATCTGCCGGGAGGGGGACGCGCGCCCAGAGGTGCTGGGGCCCGGTTCTGGAGAGCAGGGGCGGCGGGCAGGGTGCTCCGCGGCGGCGGCGGAGGGGACACGGCCTGAGCAAAGCGACTGCAACCCCGCGGAGCGCGCGGGGACACGGCGGGACGGCCTGGCCGAGGCTCCAGGGTGCTCCCCGGGGCGCGAGGGCTGCGGCGGCCAAAGCTGGCACGGAGGGAGCGAAGGAGGGCGAGAGGGAGGGAGCGCGGGCCGCGACGGGCAGTCCCAGGGCCGAACCCACCTGTCTCCGCAAAGCTGATGATTTCGGAGACGCGCTCCTGGCCGTCGGCGCCCGGGCTAGCGTGGCCGTCGAGGTGCGGGATCTCCACGCGGCCGTCCTCGCGCACCTTGCCCGCGTGCAGCTTGCGCAGGGCCGTGACCATGGCGGCCTTGGGCACGGCGTGCGTGATGTTGGGCCGGCCCCGCAACTGCAGGCGGTTCAAGATGTGCCGCTTCACAGCCTCCAGGAAGTCGCCGTCCAGCCGGCCCAGCTCCTCCGGCCGCCGGAAGCCGCCGCACGACGTACAGGTGTCCTGCGACCCGGCGGGGGCTCCCGGCGGCGGGGGCGGCGGCGGGGCGGCGGGAGACGGCGGGGGCGTGGGGGAGCCCCAGGCCTCGGGCCCCAGCCAGCCGGCCGCCAAGAGCAGAAGGCAGGCGGCCCCCAACGCCCGACCGGGCAGCCCGTCCATGGTTCGCCGCTGGCGACGAGGGCGCCCGCCGCGAGGCGAGGCGAGCCGAGCTCAGGGCCGGGCTCCGGGCTTCGGGCGCACCGCCCCGCCCCGCCCCCGCCCGCGCCGCCCGGGCCTCCGCCCGCCCGCCCGCCCGCCTGCCGGGAGGGCCGCTGCCGGCTCGCAGGGGGAGGGGGCCCGGCCGGGCCGCGGGGGTTCCCGCGCGGCGGAGAAGGGGCGCTGCGGGGGCCGCAGGGGCGCGCCGGAGGGTCACTGCCGCTCGGGTGTCTCGGGGTGCCGGGGCATCTGCAGCCTCCTGCCCATCGTCTCCGCGTCGGGGCCCCGCAGCCCCCGCTCGGGTGAAGCGAAAGCGGCGGCTGGGGTGCGGGCCCGGGAAGGTGGCGAAAGAGCCAGTCGACGCAACTTGGTCGAGACCGAAGCGAAGGTGCCCTCGTCCGCGGAGCGGAGCCGGGCGCGGCTGGGTGCGGACTGCGGCGGGCGCTGCGGCGGGGCCCCGCGCTCGCAGCACCTGAGCGCCTCGCCCTCGCTGCCTGGCGCCGGGAAAGGGCTGCGGCCGCCGGCGACGGGCAGGTCGTCCCCGCTGCGGGCCGGCTCACGGGCGGCGCGAATTGAGCGCGGGGTCGGGGAGCGCCGCCGCGCGGGCCGGCTCACAGGCGGCGCCGAGCCCCCGGCCGCGGGCCCTGCAGTGCTCTCGGCGCGTCACCCGGCAAAGTTGTCTCCAGGCTCCCGGGGCGCCGCATCCACGGGCGGGTGGCGGGGCCGGCGGGCCGCGGCGCGCTCCTCCGGGGCCTCTCTCCGTTCCGCCCGCCTCCTCGCCTGCCTCCCGCCCTCCGTCTGCCTGCGCTGGCCGGTCGGACGCGGGGCTCCGGCCGATGAGGGCGAGGCGGAGGCTGGGCCCTCCTCGTCCGCGGCTCTTCGCCCCGCTGCGGCGGCCGCGATGTCGGCTGGAGCGCCTAAAAGTCTCCTGGCGTCCCCGGGAGCGGGCGCCCGCGCTCGCGCCCAGCCTGGCTCCCGCCGCAGGGCCGGGAGAGAGCGGGCGGCGGCGGCGTCCTCGCGCCCGGCCGCGGCACGGAGTACAGAGCACGCCGAGGAGGAGTTCTTCGCTTTGCCCTCTCTTCTTTTACACTCCCCGGGGTTTTTTTTTCCCCCTCCTAAGGGGGGGAAAAGCCGCACGGTCTCCGTATGTGCGCGCGCGTTACATAGTCGTTGGCAGGGGGGAAAAAAAAAAAGCGGGGGGAGTGTCGTCCTGGCCGTGCGGGAGGAGACGGTCCGCGCCTCCGCGCTCGGGCGTCCCGGGGGTGGAGGGGGAGGCGGAATCTGTTCGGGTCGGTGCTGCCCGCTCCCCCGCCCACCCCTGCTTTCCCCGACTTTTTTTTTTTTTCCTCTCAAGGAGGAGCGATCCTCCCCCCACCCCAGCGCCGCCCCACCCTCTGCAGTGCCGGATCACTACTGCTGCCTCGAAACTTTCCCACCACGTGGGTGTCCCGGACCCTCGGCCTGCTGGGCTGCGGACGGCGCGGGCGGACTCCGGGCGCTGATCAGACGCTTGCCCCCACCTGCCGACCCCTGTCCCCACCGCCGCCTGCCCCAAAGCGGCCCCAGCGGACTTGCGGACTCCAGCCCTCGTGGGGCGCTCCTTCACGCGTTGGCCTGGCTGGCTCTGCGCGTGGGGCTGCAGTGCCCCCTTCTTGAAGAGCTCTGGACCAACGTTGTCCGCACTGGGCGCGGCGTTGGCCCTGCAGGCTGGATGACAGAGGAGGTGGCAGCAGCTGGAAGCAGAGCCAGATGCTGCCTCTGCCAAGGCCAGTCAGGAGGGCCGCCAGGATTGGTGCAGGACCAAGCTTGGAGGCCAGGAGGCCTCTGAGTCCCAGGGCTTGTTGGACTGGTAGACTCGCCAGTCTCCCATCCTGGCAAACTTGGCCGCAAACCCAGGTTTCATTCGGGGCCCAGCCACTGCCAGCTTTGTAGGAATGACCTTGAATAGAATCCTATCTTCTCCAGTCTCTTACCTCCTCATCTGTAAAGAACAGCTATATCACACTGCCTGGTTGGGAGATTCAGATAACCCGTGCCAGGCTTTTTACAGAACCTGAGAAAAGATGGTTCCAGAACAGCCTTCTTTGGCCACCAGACAAGAAAGGAATCCCAAGTGCACTGATTTCTCTGACCCTACTCCTGCCCCCACCTGGGTCTTGGGCAACAGGGTAATGCCCAGAAGGCACAGTGCCTGTGTTTAAGAAGGCTGGCGTGCATGCATGTGCAACACACACACACACACACACCAGTCCCCTACTCACAGTGCAACAGGCAGAACCCTGAAGGAACAGTAGAATGGGAGGGTCTTCTGGCTTCCCTCCAGTATTGAGTTTTGAGGAATGAAGGATGCTGGGGGAAATCTGCTACCATTCTTCCCCTACCTCCTCTGCCCCCACACTTAGGAAGTCTCGGCACTGTGGATCTTGGCCAGGACTGCAGCCTTGTGGAGGCCTAGCGCCCCCTCCCTCCCAGTGGGAGGAACCGACCTGAAGTCCACATGGCAAAACTAGGCTACATCTGAGTTTGCTAATTCTAAGTCAGAAATCGAATCCTAGGAGAATCACAGAGGTGGCAGCCCTTCTGTCCTCCTTCAGACTTTCTCAAGAGCCCCTTCTCCACTGCTCCCATTCCATGCCAACCTTTTGCCCTATCCAGGAACCTACCACCCCTAGGCAGGATGGAGATGGTTCTGCCTCCAAGGCAGCCTGGATCTGAGCATTCTGCAAGATGGCCCCCGAGCCATCTTGGTGGCTGGACCACCTTGGTGGGTTTGCGTGCATCTTCTCATCAGGAACACCCCACTTGGCAAACTCATTTTTCAGTCTTTTTTATGGTTTTATTAACAATATTATTATTGCCTTTAAATGGTTGTACAAAGGGGTTTCCAGTCAACATGTCTATTAATGAGTACAGTGTGTCTTGAGCTGTGTCACCCCTTCCTTCTCAGTCTTCAGGACCCAGCCCAGCCTTTTCTCTGTAGTGAAGCCCTCCCTCACCTCTGTGCCCTGAACAGTGATTTGCCTGATTAGGCTCCTGGGCCCAGGACTGATTAGGTTCCTGGGCTGTCTCATTACCTGTCCATCTCTTGCATGCAGACCAGGCCTTCTAGGCCCTGTATGGTGCCAGACCTGACAGATGACTAGGGAGAGCTTATTGAAGGAGTGGTTGATTGAATGAATGACTCATTAAACCAGTGAAGGATTTAAGATCTTTCACTCCCCAGCACACCCTGGAGGCCATTCCTTCTTGCCAGCCTCACGTGGACTGCGTGGGGCTAGAAGGGAGAAAAGGTAGGTAAGGTGCAGCATCCTACTGATTGACCTGGCACCAGGAAAAGGCAAAAGCCACCATGTCTTGGCTAGTGGGAGGAGGGTCCACACTTTGCCCCGCAGTGGAATAGCCGTCAGCCCTGCTGCTGGTCATCTGCTAGGAGGGAACTGGGTCAAGCGGTAGTCAGAAACCATCTGCTCGAGAAGCTGGGATTATCCCGCCCTCTGCTGATCCCCCAGCCCATGGGAGCCAAGGGTGTAAATTGAGTTCTTCCAGATCACCTTGTACTTTAGCAGGGGTTCACTAACCCCTCCTGAGGGGCCAAGACCTGCTCCTGTTGCTTCACAGCCTCATTTAGCACTAGGCTGTTCTTCTTGTGCTGGTGATTTCAGCCTACAGTCCTAGCCAGGGATGTGACTGTGCCTGTCAGTTTTGAATACAATAACACACCATCACCAATACTACAGCCAACGCCTTCCACGTGGGCAGCCGCAGCCCACTCAGGATGCTGGCTCCCTGCTGCCATCAAGGAACTCTGGCCCAGTAGAGAAGATGGGAAGGAAACACGGTGACTCTGTGGATTGGGGGCACAGAAGATGGTATCTGAGGAGCTCAGGGCCTTTGCTCTCTTTTTAGGTTTGGGTTGATTTTGCACAGCTTATTGCTAAATGTCAAATTTACAAAATGACAAGGCAAAGACTAAAAGGGATCCTTAGGGCTAATTTGACAGACAGACAGACAGACAGACAGACAAACAGAAAGAAAGAGAGAAAGATTAGACAGCTAGGTGTAATTCTTGCTCCCACACAAATACTGCCAGCTGTAAGGAAAAGAGAAAGACCCTTTTATAGGAAAAGATTTCAATAGTTGAGCTCAGAGACCTGGCAGTCATTTTTCCAGTGCTAGTTAAGAAGTCTCCACTTTCAAACATCACTATCCTACGTCATGCTTCTTTAGAACAATTCAGTGTTGGTGTGGAGGGAGCTATAGTCAGAGCAAGGCACAGGAATAATCTGAGTCTGGAGCCCAGTTTGACAGAAGACCCAGCCACAGAGCTTCTCTGAGGGGGGTGGGACCAAGCTCACCCTTTTACACGCTCAGATGCTAACATAAAGCCTCAGACCACTCATGGTCACAGAGCCAAGTCCTGATGAGAGTGGGCATGGAGGCTTATTTTGATAAGATAACCTCATATTTCTCACCCAGGCAGCTGGACAGCTCCCACCTCCCAAGTTCCCCCGCAGTTGTCGCCATCCCAAGGTCCCTTGTGCCTGCTGTCTCTGGCAACACACCAGCCCCAGAACTGAGACTCGTGATCTTAATCACCTGCATTTTCTGTGCCCGGGCATTGTGCTTGGCTTACTGAGTCTGTGCTTTGTCACACAGGACAAGTGAAGAAGATGAGGGGTTCCCATGAGGCAATGGTCAGAATCTTAAAGGTGGTGAGGCCTTGGCCTTCTCCAGAGACAGCGTTTGGGCCAGCCCCCATGGCAGGCCGCCATGTCCATTTCCCATGTGGCTTCCTCAGTGCTTCATACCTTCTATGCTCTCCCCCCAACCCTGTTGCTCAGTCGAACTTTAACCCACAGTCATTTTATACGGCTTCCAATTTCTAGTATTGCTGCTTTTGTTTTTGTTTGTTTATTATTGTTGTTGTGCTAGTACTGGGGCTTGAATTCAGAGAGCATCATGTTCTCACTTGGCTTTTTCCATTCAAGGCTGGCACTCTACCACTTGAACACTACCTCTACTTTCAGGTTTTTTTGTTGTGGTTTTTTTTTCTTTTTTTTTTTTGGTGGTTAATTGGAGAAAAGAGTCTCAGATTTGTCTACCTACAGTGGCTTCAAACCAAGGTCTCAGGCCTCAGTCTCCTGTATAGTTTAGGATTCTAGGCATTAGCTACTGATGCCTGGCTTGGAGCATTGCTTTTGAGCCAACTTCCTCAGCTCCCAAGATCCCCAGGACCCATCATTTGTCATCAAGAACATACAAATCTCTGCTTCTGTGCCCAATTTGCAGTGAGACCACAGAGCCGGAAAGGAGCTGGCTTGAGAAGACCCTGCTCTACTTCAACCTAGCAAGGCTGGGGACTGTGTGAGAGTAGGATTTAACATGTTTCAAACATTCAGGAAATAGTTCAACAGCAGGCCCCCAGGGATGGCTGTCCAAGTTGGTATATTTTCTAGAAAAAAAAAATAGAGGTGCTAAATACAGCAGTTGGTTAGTGGCCCACTTCAAATTGCTAATCATAAACTATTCCTAGCACAAAATTCCTTCCTCTTCATCCAATAAATATAGTGAACTAGTTACTAGGGAATCTAGCAATGTGTAGGTCGTAGCCCTCAATTGCCCTTTCCCACCTTCTAGAAAGATCAGAACATGAAGCAGTCTGGTTCAGGGAAAGACAAAGACAGCACACATCCATAAGGAGTCTTGGGATTTAAGAGGGAAGGTCGCTGGGTGTGGTGGCTCACGCCTGTAATCCTAGATACTCAGGAGGCTGAGATCTAAGGATCTTGGTTCAAAGCCAGCCTGGACACTAAAGAATGAACACGAGACTCATATCCAATTAATCACTAAAAAAATAGGAAGTAGGGCTGTGGCTCAAAGGGTAGGGTGGTAGCCTTGAGCTGAAGAGCTCAAGGACAGTGCCCAGGCCCAGAACCCAAGCCCCGTGACCCACAAAAAAAAAAAGAAAGAAAGAAGAGAGAAGGTGATGAAAAACAGAGAGCCACATGATGAATTTGCATGGCAAGAAGATCCAGGTGAGGACTCAAATCTAGCTAGTTGGGGCAGGGGAACATTAGGCAGTTTGTTCACTCAGAAGGGGGTGGTAGATAAAAGGGCATAGGAACCCTACCTAGCAAGAGTGTTTGGAGGGACACCGGAAGCACAGTCATCGCTGAGAGATTGAATTTGAGATGAGGACCAGAGGAATGGAAGTGGCAAAAAGGACATGAAGGAATGGATTGTTTGCATCAAGGAGATTGGAAGGCTAAGCAAAAAGAGTTAAGGATCTCTCTCCCTCTGTTTCTCCTCCCCCCTCCACCCCCATCCACCCCCTCCCTCACGTTTCTGCTTTGGGAGCTCCAGCTCACACATGCCTAAGGTAGCCAGGGGATCCTGTGAGCTGATTATATTACACCCATGGAAAGAAAAGTAGAACATTCCTAAGATTTCTTTGCTTTGAATCTTCAAAGACAGCCATGTCTACTTTGGAAACCCTGGGGTCTGAGTCCTTAGCTGTTCTTGAACTTCACAGCTGACCTTTGAGCCAGGCACTGTAATCCTAGCTACTCAGCTACTCAAACCAGCCTGGGCTGGAAAGTCTTATCTCCAATATACTACTCAAAAAAAATAAAAAAGCTGGTAGTAGAGCTGTGGCTCAAGTGGTACAGCATTTGCCTTGAACAAAAAGAGAGACTCAGAGACAGCATTCAGGTCTTGCGTTCAAACCCCAGGACCAGCACACACACACACAGCTGAACCAGGAGCTGATGACTCACAACTGTAATCCTAGCTACTCAGGTGGCTGAGCTCTGATGATCATGGTTCATAGCCAGCCCAGGCCAGAAAGTCTGTAAGACTCATCTCCAGTTAACCAGTACCCAGGCCTTGAGTTCAAGACTGACAACTGACAAAAAGAAAAAAAAACAACAAACAAGGCTGACCCGTGAGATCTATTCTTCCAAAGATGATGTGTGACCTATATGTTCCGTGAGGAGGGAAGGGAAAAGAAAGAGCAAGAAAGAGACTAGGAGACAGTGAAAAGAAAACAATGTACAGCTGATCCAATATAGTATTTGTTGACCGCGCCAACACGGAAATCAAAGAAGTTATGCTTGAATACAAACAAGACAATTTTTTCACTAAACAGAACCAATAAAGTCAATAGCTCATCTATAAACTAATATCCATGACAGCTGAGAAGGTCTCCATCACCACAGCCATTACACACGCCCTCCCATTCATCTAAACTGAGCTTCTGCCCATCCTGCTGGTAAAGATTCATCCACAGGGGAGCTACTATGGTTGGAGAGGAAAAAAGACTTCTGAAACATTTTTGTATGTACATGCACCAGTACTGGAGTTTGAACTCTAGAGCTCCACTTTCTGGCGTGTCTTTTTCACTGAAAACATGGTAGTAACTCTACCACTTGAGCCACAGCTCCACTCCTCGTGTTTCTTTTTTTTTTTTTCTTTTTTTTTTTTTTCGGTTGGTCCCTGAGTTCTTCAGCTCAAGGCTACCACTCTACCTCTTGAACCACAGTGCCACTTCCAGTTTTCTGCTGGTTAATTGGTGATGAGAGTCTCACAGGTTTTTCTTTACCGAGCTGGCTTAGAACCTTGATCCTCAGATCTCAGCCTCTTCAGTAGTTAAGATTACAGGCATGAGACACCAGCACCCACCCGACCCAGCTCAGGCTCTTGATTGGCTCTGAAAACTGGGTTCACATTCTGCCCTTTCCACATTCAGCCCTTCCCCTTGGCGAGCAGATACCCTCCTTCACAGTACTGTCTCCTGACTTCCCTCTCCCTTCCCACCCCCAGGCCAAGGCCTCAGAAGGAGGTGTCCTCCTTACCCAATGAAATCAGCTCTTCTAGCAGCCTCTTTCCAATCCATTAGATTATGGGTTGAACTCCTGGGGAAGGGGCAAGGAGGGAGAAAGGATGAAAAGGGAAAGCTTTTTGCTTGGTGATTACACACATGTGTGTCTAGCTAATTAGAAGCTCCTGCTGTGGAGGGGTACAGTGTTTCAGTTCTGGTCTATTGAAGGGCAAATTGACTGTGTGCTTGCACTCTAAACCAGTAAAAGTGCAGAGTCCATCTGCATTGGTACAGAACACCAGCTGAGACCATGTTACTACCAGGCACCAGAGTTTACACATAGGTCTTCTAAACGTTTGCAGAGGAGGGATGGGGGGGTGGGCAGGAGGAAAGGGTTGATGGTGATTAGGAAGACAGATAAGGAGCCAGCACCTTGAGGATGAAGAAAAGCAAAACACTTTAGTTGAATGTTCCCTTCCTCATCTCTGCGAGTCTACTTAATGCTCTGCGTAGTCTTACAGCTTCCTGTTAGTTCAGAAATAGCAATACAGATCAAGGGACTTTGTTCACTCTAAAAAAAGAAGAGGCTACTTGTGGGTGAGGATGGAAGAACTAAGTGAGGGAAGAGGTGGGATTATCCAAAAAGAAATGTACTCTTTACCTGACTTATATAATTATAACCTCTCTGTAAATCCCCTTTATAATAACAGTAAAAATTTTAAATGAAAAAGAAGAAGCTGCCAGGCACCGATGGCTCACGCCTGCAATTCTAGCTACTCAGGAGGCTGAGATTGCGACTCAGAGCCAACCCTGGCTGAAAAACTCATGAGACTTTTATCTCCATTTAACCTCCAAAAAGCTGTACGTGGTGCTGTGTGTGGCTCAAGTGAAAGAGTGCTATCTTTGAGCAGGAAAGCTCAAGAACAGCACTCAGGCCCTGAGGTTCAAGCCCCAGGACTGACCAAAGCAATAAAGAGGCTGCCCACACCCTGGTTTTCATCAGGATACCTAGAGCACTTTGCCTCCCTGACGGTGAGACATCGTGTGTCTGTATAAGGTTGTGACCTGAGCTCAGCAAACCCTGTGGTCACTGAACCTCAGCCCACTGTGGGCTCACACACTGGGGTCACCAGTCATTCTTACCATGAGGACAGGTTCTCATGGTGTATCTCAGCCAGAGTGGACACAGGAGAACATTTGAGGTCCCTCAGCCGACGGGACCCTGCCTGATGCCTCCACGAACATAGTCTTCCACTCATACACCTACATGGAGCCCAGCATGAATGGATTTACTGCTCAGAGCAATGACATCCCAACTCCAATCCACTGATGGGGAGGACAGCAAGCACTGCGTACCAGAAGGAGGATGTATGGGACAGAATCTGGCACTGTGAATCTTCAGAGGATGTAGGGAGAGCTTCCTGGGGTGAACTGAGGGTTTGGGAAACAGATGAGGTCTAGTCGACCAGGGCCAGGAGGGGTGTCTGGAGGGGCTTACAGAGAGCAGATTCCTAACACATGAAGAAGGATCATGACCACACAAGCTGTGGGCTCTTCATTGTGACTGTCTGGGCATTTCCGCTCGCACAGCCACACTTCCTGTAGAATGGTTCAAGGAGATTCATTGCCATGGTAGACTAGTACCCAGTTAGGGAGCAGGAGGGAAAAGGGGAACAGGAAGAGGAGGGGCAGTCGAGGAGGAGAGAAGACAGCCAGAGGATGATGACGGCTGTAGCCAGAGTGTGCACAGAAAACAGGATCCAAGCCGCCCAGGGCATACCCTGGGTTCCACAGAATGATCGTAAAGGGTGCGTTCTGAATTAACACACTGGCCAGGGCCAGAGAAGGCGCTGGACAGTTACGATGTGGTCTGTCCTCTGAATCCATGTCGAAGGTAGGCCCAGACCACAAGGCTGGGCTGCACTCACACTGGGAAACCCCAACAATGGAAGCCAAGGCATGGCTGACACCCAGCGTGCGGTAGGGGCTGTTTTGGAAGCTGCAGGGCTGAACAGAGTAACAGACTCAGAGGAAAGCCTTGGTTTCTCAGACCCCAAGGTGGAAATGAGACTGGATCCAAGAGCAGAATTCAAAGAGCTACGGGGTCTTGATGTGCACTAAGGGGTGTGTTAGGTGTAGGTCTATGTGCAGGCTATGGCTCCAGTATGCTGGGCTGTGCTGGGCATGTGTGTTAGTGTATGTCTCATTGTGTGGGTGTGTGTTGAGGCATGTGTTATGATTATGGTGTTGGGGGTATGCTAGAGGGTGTTGGAATGTGTGTACTGGGGGTATGGGTATGTGTGGGATACAGGTGATGCAATGTATTGGCATGTGTGTTGAGGGAGGCACATGTCATGGTATCCGTGTTGTGTGTGTTGTGTTTTGGGGAGTGTATCTTAGTGTGGAAGTGTGTATGTAGACACACAAGTCCAAGGCAACAAAAGGAAGGTACACAGTGACCGGCCTCAGGCTTTGCCTGGCAGGCTGACAGTGCCGGAGTGACGTCACAGGAGTTTGCCATTGATTGGATAAGGAGAATAGAAGAAAAGCAATGTGGCTGCCGATTCTACCCACGAGCCCCTTTGGGCTGCAGAGCCCTAGACTGGTCTAGGCTCTCTTGCTTTACCTGCACAGGACAACAATGCCTCGCACAGTCCCTGGGTGGGCATTCCCTTCTTCAGAAGGCCTGACCTTCAGGGGAAAGAGACAAAAGAAGGCCTCTCTGCCATCAAGTTTCCCATGGGAGCACTATTTAATGCTTTCCAGCCCTACAAATTCCTCCTGAGTCAGAAGAAGAGAAAAGAGGCCATTGGCCTCTTGTTTTTTTATCAGGGGCACTACACCAGGACAGTTCAGCCACTGCCCTCCTCAGAGTCCACAAGCGTCAGCCCCAGGAGTCATGGGAAACTCACCTCTGAACTGCACAAAAGCCAGCCAGGTGCCTTCCTTCTGTAGGTGCCATCCCCAGCCTGCCCTGGAGACAGGATGGATGCCAGACACTGGCAGGAAAGCTTGCCCGGGAAGGCAGGGCTCCTTGTCCATTCCAGTAGCATGAGTCAATTCTTTGATGAACAGGTGGCTTGCTTTCTCACCAACTCACTGCCATCCCACGGTCCTCTCTAGCAATCATTTGCTGTCAGGGAACAGGTGGCACTGCCCAGACAGCCTGGACACCCTCCTCTCCGCTTTATATTAGAGGGTCCCTCCTCACCCCAACAGCCTGCTCATGCTCCCTCTGCCCGCTCCACCTGTAGGGAGAGCAAACAGCCTGGGATCTATGGGAAAAAAACACTACTGTCTTGCCTGGGATGCAGAGGTTTCCCAGATGTGGGACTTCTTGTGATAAGACCAGGGTGGCCCACACAGGCCACACCATGTGTCTCCTCCCTCACTGCACAACTTCTGCCACTTCCCTGGCCCCTCCACAGCCATAGAAATGTGTTCCTCTCTCCAAACTTCACTCAAGCATCACCGCAGCCTCCTCCTAATCATCTCCTGCCTCTGCTAAAACCAGACACCTAGGGAATGTGGCTCAGTGGTAGAATGCTTGCCCAGCATGCGTGGAGCCCTGGGTTTGATTTCTCAGTACCACATCAAGAGAAAAAGCCAGAATTGGCACTGTGGCTCAAGTGGTAGAGCACTAACCTTGAGCAAGAGAAGCTCAGAGACAGTGCCCAGGCCCTGAGTTCAAGCCCCAGGACTGGCAAAACAACAACAAAAATCCAGAGACCTCCTGTATTGATGTTCTATGCCTGGCTGAGCCTGTTCAACCCCCCCCCAACCTCAGCATGTTGAACCTCTCAACTCTTGGTCCTGCCTTCCTTTCTTTCTTCCACTTGTCATCCACTTTCTTTCCTAGACTGTCTCTGAACTAGGATCCTCACATGTCAGCCTCATGAGTACATAGAATTACAGATATAAATCTGACCAATACATGAGATTTTTTGTTTTATTTTGTTGGTTTGTTTGGTTTTTATTTTGGGGTATCGGTTTTGGTGGGGGGAGGTTTGTTTGTTATTCCAGTCCTGGGCTTGCACTCAGAACTTGGGCACTGTCCCTGAACATTTTTCGCTGAAGGCTAGTGCTTGAGCCTCAACTTCACTTCTGACTTTTATTTGGAGGGAGAGAGGGACTGACTGGAGGTAAGAGTCCCGCAGATCTTCCTGTCCAAGCTGACTTCAAACCCTCATCTTCAGATATCAACCTCCTGAGTAGCTAGGATTACAGGCATGAGCTGTCATACCTGGCTAATATATATGGTTGTTTTTATTGTTATTTGCTTTCTTTCTTTTCTTTCTTTCTTTCTTTCTTTCTTTCTTTTTTTTTTTTGCCAGTCCTGGCCTTGAGCTCAGGGCCTGAGCACTGTCCTTGGGTTTTCTCAAGGCTAGAGCTCTACCACTTGAGTCACAGCACCACTTCCAGCTTTTTCTATGTATGTGGTACCGAAGAATTGAACCTGGGTCTTCGTGCATGCTAGACACTCTAAAATGGTTTCACAGAGTGGAAAGGTAACTGGAAGCAGAACCAGGGGCTTCCTAAATCAGGAGGATGCTGCCAAAGAGGCCATGGCGAGCGATCAAGAGGTGGCAGAGGCTGCAGAGAGTTTAAGATGAAACTAAGCTATTCCAAAGAACAGAAAGAAAGACTGTGTGGCTGGAAAACAGGACAGCAAAAACACCATGACTGGAAGAAACAGAAGAGGCCAGATCCATTGCACTTGCAAGTTTTTGCTCTTAAGATTTGATTTGGCCTCAGTCAGTAGCTAACATAAAGCTAGTCTGACACAGGAGGCCAGGAACAGAGATCCCATCTCACACCCTTCCCTTTCTTATGAACTTTCTAATCCTCAAGCTTGCCTCATAATCACAAGGTAGTTGCCGGTGCACAGTTTGTCACATCTCCATTTCAAGCAATAGAAAAAGGGAAAAGCTTGGAAGAGCTAACCTTTGCATCTGCTTAGCTTAACTAGCCCCACTTAATAGACATATACACATTCAGTGGGTTTCTATGCTACTCCAAATAAAACAAGAGTTCAATCAGGAAGAAACACAGAACAAGTGCTGGGCAGGCACCAAGTCAAGGAAAAGAGCCAAGGTCTTGTGCTAGGGGTGATAGAGATGGTGGTGGCTTTTGTTAAGTGAGGATGAGCTGGGATTTGCCCTGTGAATTCATTCTGGCTACAGGTGCAGAAAATGCCAGGGAGAAGTGCAGGCAGGGTGTGGGGTTGGATGTTCAACCACCAGGTGAGAGATGAGAGGGTTTGGCCAGGCTTCCAAGAGGAGTGATGAGAAGCCACTGGATTTGGCTCCTGGTTGGGGGCTACTCTAACAGGATTTGCTGACAGGTTGAGTGTGCGCATGAAGGAAACAGAATAAAGAGGGGGAATCGGAGTCTGGGCTGAGAGGAGCTGCCCCTGAGGGTCGGGGGACTGGGAGAGGTGTGGGGGGAAGGGTAATTGAAGTGCCGGCTTGAATGTGATCACCTTGGGGACCCACTGGGCCCTGGGCAGGGGTTCAATGGGAAGATGGTGTGCACATTTGAGATTTGGAGCAGAGGTTAAAAACAAACCTGGAGCTGCCTGCATCTCAATAGTATTGAAAGCCAGGGGTGTAATGAGGTCACTGCAAGAGGTGTCAATGGAGGCGAGATGACAGCCAAGCCAGAGCCTTGAGCACTTCAGCCTGCAGAAGTAGGAGAGGCAGTGAAGGATGAGAAAAGCCAGCCTGGAATGATGAGAGGGAATGAGGGCCAAGTGCAATAGAGCAGAGAATTTACCCCAGGCTCTGACATTGTGTAAGTTGGCGGCCACCATTCAAAAGCCAGCATTTGCCCTGGCTAGAGGGAACATGGCAGATCAGGTAGGCAAGCCAGGGATTGTCCAGTGTGTCACTGTGCAGGCCAGGATGGGAATGGACAGGCAACAGGAACACAGCTAGAAGGACCTGGGCCAGCCACAGGAGCTCTGCACTGTTGACTCGACTGCACAGGACTCGCTTTCTGCCTGAGACATGTTCCTGAGCTATAATCTGCCCATTTTTAGGTTTCCCCTTGTCCCTGGGATCACTGACATACACGACTACATCCAGCTATGAAGTCCTGCAGATTTACCTGCTCCCAGCTGGCCTAGAACTTCAATCCCCCAAAACTCCACCTCCCATATAGTATTAGATGGCAGGCACACTACTACATGCAGATACTAGTTGACAAGGGATGGGGCCTCATGAACTTCTGTACCTTTCTCATTGAGATGAGCCCAGATCAGGATCCTCCAGTTTTTAGCCTCCTAAGTAGCTGAGATTACATGCGTATGCCAGTGGCACCTAGCAGGATGTTCATTTTTTAATGGAATAAAGGAATAGAATAAAAATGACATACACTTACACAGATAAGAAGCAAACACTCAACTAAGCACCGGTGGCTCACACTTATAATCCTAGCTACCCAAGAGGCTGAGATCTGAGGGTTGCAATTCAAATCTAGCTCTCACAGGAAAGTCCCTGAGACTCTTACCTCCAATCAACCACCATAAAACCAAACGTGATGCTGTGGCACTCAGCATCACCTAGGACCTGAGTTCAAGCCCCACAACTGATGAAGAGGAAGAGGAAGAGGAAGAGGAGGAAGAAGAGGAGGAGGAGGAGGAGGAGGAGGAGGAAGAGGAAGAAGAAGAGGAAGCAGCAGCAGCAGCGGCAGCTCCTTGGTTTCAGGGGTGTGTGTGTGTGTGTGTGTGTGTGTGTGTGTGTGTGTGTGTGTGAATCCAGTGAATTTATTACATAAAAAGACCAAGGAGTAAGAGTATCTTCCTCTTCCCTCTGCCCCTCGCCCCCAGAGGGGCTGGCCTCCACAAGTATCTGGCAGGTGGCTGACCACCACCAGCTGGTGGAGCTGTTCTGCTCTTGTGTGACATAGCCCTGGCTCTTTCCAATCATGTTGCTCTCGGGCCTGCACTTCTCTGGAGTCACAGGGTGTGCTTCATTCACCTGAGCTTTCTACCAGAAATCACTGCTTCTGCTGGACTGGGCACAGTGACAGATGGATGCCACTGCAAGATCGGTGCCTGCCAGCCTGGCATACCTCAGAAGCAGCAGCCAGCTGTATGTGCTTCCTGGCCATCGGGAGGGTTCAAAAGCTCCCAAGTGAGTGAGGCTGGGCTGGGAAGCACTGACCTAGACCGAGGGCTGGGGTGCTCCATACTGCCAGCCACGGGGGCACAGCAGAGGGACAGTATGGTGTCTTGGGCTGAGCGACCGGGGCCTCTCACAGGGAGGGTGCATGCCAGGCTGCTGGCTCCAGAAAAGTCTATGAGACACTCGTGGCAAGCTTTAAATCATCGAGTTCCAAAGTAGTCCTTTGAGTAAAAACATCTCAGTAACTCTATTTTGCGCAGGGACCAGCATGGCTCCAGGCCCTGCACCTGCTCTTCACCGAGGACATTCCTTTCCCATGATGCCCCGAAGACATGGACTCTCCTTCTGAACCTGTGAGCAGCATCGTGTGCACAGCTCGACTCCTCCCTGACCTGTCCTGTCTTGAGACATTTCAAAGATGGCTGGAGCTGGGGGCAGGGGGATTTCCACACACAAGAAGAGGGATGGGTGCAGTAAACTCCTGCGCATACACCACCAGTCTCAATGGTCACATCCCAGTTAACCCATCTGCTCAAATGTCAACCGGGAGGCAGCACAACCCCAGTGCCATCTCCCCCTAAATGGGCCCTTCAAGGACAGGGTTCAGAAGATCACAGGGAGCTTCCAGTGACCCCCGTGGGTGTACCAGGAGTACCAGCTGCAGACCTGGAGTCCTGGGCTCACACACTGACCAGCATCCTCCATTGATCCAGGCACTTCTCCCACACCCAAATCTCTAAAGAGAAGAGGGGAACTTGTGGAGGCTTGGGGAGAAGATCATCTGTTTTCTAGAAGCTTCTGGTGCCCACATAGCACCAGGCTGGTCATTATTGTATTGGCCAACCACTTAGAAATAATATAAAATCACCTCTAACTCTATGCTACACATAGTTCATCTAAAATATTTCTCTTTTGGGCGGAGGAGGAGGAGGAGGACGAGGACGAGGACGAGGACGAGGAGAAGAGGCAAAATGATTCATTTCAAACCTTGATGGCTTTGTCCTGGTTTTGCTCAATCCCCAGCTAACAGCTAAACTATCTGAACTCCCAACCAAAATAAACACACCTCTGAAGTTAAACAATGTTATTACATCAAGGCTGAGGTAACGGTTCCAAACCATGAGAAAATCGTATTCCAGTATAATGGGCCCCTCTGTTTAAGAGAGGCTGGGCATCTGGCCTGCTGTCAATTAGAATTTGGCATTTTCTGGCTTTGTTCAGCTGTGTGTGTGTGTGTGTGTGTGTGTGTGTGTGTGTGTGTGTGTGTGTGTGTGTGTAAAACCTCATTCCCAATGTTTCGGTCATCAGGGTGTGAAAGTGTACAGATAAATGGTAAAAATATAATTGAAGGGTGCAGAGGAGGTCCCCAGGAAAGTTCCAGAATGATGAGCTCTGCTCTACCTTGCCAGCCCCTCCCAGACACATAAAGACACACAGAATTTCAATGGTCTTTCAGGCGGCCAGGGGTCAGGGATGGAGAAAGGTCACAAGGCTCATAACTTCCACATTGAAGATCAGAAGTTGGGGCCGGGAGTTTGGCCTAGCGGTAGAGTGCTTGCCTAGCATGCACAAAGACCTGAGTTTGATTCCTCCGTACCACATACATAGAAAAAAGCCAGAAGTGGTGCTGAGGCTCAAGTGGTAGAGCTCTAGCCTTGAGAAAGTCCAAGGATAGTGCCCAAGCCCAGGACTGGTTAAAAGAAAAAAAGAAAAGATCAGAAGTTATACATGACCCCAGCAATATCTTTGCACTTATCATGGACCCCTTGGGAGCAGACAGGCATCGTCTGATTTAGGCAGCCAGACTGAGATGCACAAGACAGGGGCTGAACGAGGATTATCCATCTGGTAAGCACTATGCGAATGGCTTAGACAGTATGCAGCCCCTCAAGTTTACATTGTTTCACCCAGCCTCAGGGGCTTAGTGTCTGGGCTCCAGTACCTTTGACATCTTCTTGACACAGGCTGGGCTGGGCTGGGCAGTGCAGACAGAGCCTGGAAGTTGCATTACCCACCCTCCCCACACTAAGTCACAGGCTACTATGAGAAGATTTTAAGAATGAATCCCAGGACACTTATTCTAGTTCCCATCAGAGAAGTCTGCCACCCAGTGGGGTATGAGCCCTTCTAATTCCAGGCTCTCCAGAGAATGCAAATAATTTTTCTGGTTCTGACTTTTTTACATATCACTCTGGGATTTGAACTCAGGGCCTCAGGCTCTTACTCTTTATGCTCAATTGACTTTCTACTGCTTAAACCACAGTCACTTACAACTTTCTGGAGGTTAATTAAAGATGAATCTCAAGGACTGTTCTGCCTTAGGCTGGTTTTGAACTGAGATCCTCAGATCTCAGCCTTCTGAGCAGCTAGGATTACAAGGGTAAATCACCAAGCACCTAGACATGCTTATCACTCTTTAATGCCAACTGTCAATGACATGCAGAATTCAGAACTAGCCTCAGCCCCAGATCCATGGCCTCCTCATCTGATTTTTGTCAGAGCTGCTTTTCTTACCATAAAACTATTACTAATCCATTTCTCAGATGAGGAAACACAGGCTAAGGGAGGCTCAATACCTGACCCAGCATTTCATGCACATGGAACCTCAGAGCTATGGTCTTGGCCCCAAGATAGGAATAGCAACCACTCCACAGAGGGTGTTGGTTTGCTAGAGCCATGCTATGGCTTCATTATAGTGATCTTCAAAGATACAGGTGGATCTGAAGGACTGAGGGCCTCCCATCAAAGGGAATTGTGGGAGGGATAGAGAGAAACTGCGCATTCTGATATATGCTCTCCTCACTTCCATCCAGAAGGCTCAAAACCAGTCAAGTCTCTTGACCCTGATACTTAAACACCTAAATAGGTAGTGCCCTCAACCATTTCATTGTAGTAACACAAAGCTTACTGGTGCAAAGCACCATGAATTCGGTGGCTTTAACAAAAGTCTATTGTTTCATAGTTCTGGAAGCTGTACATCCAAGGTCAAGGTGTCAACAGGGTCTCTTTCTCCCGAGGCCTCTCTCTGCTTGGCTGGCAAATGGCTATGTTCTCCACCATAACTCATGAGTGTATGTGCATGTGCGTGTGCATGTGCATGCATGTGTGTATGTGCTAATCTCTCTTTATAAAGACACCAGTCATGCAGGATTAGGGTCTAACAATATAACCTCATTTACCTGGATCATCTGTCCAAAGGGTCTTTTCCCAAATACTATTACAAGCTGAGGTAGTGGAGTTGGAACTTGAATGCATAGATTTTGGGGTGATTCATTTCAGGACTGCAGGCAGAGTTAAGGGTGATTACATTAGGTAAATAAAGTACGTATAGCCCACCAACAACTAACTCAGCTCAGAGGCAGGATGAAGGGGGAGAGGACTCTGTGTGAAGCAACAAGCAAGGATGGCAGCAAAAGAAGCAACATTCACAATAATCCTTTAACTCATCCAGGGGCTAGCCAGGCACTGGTGGCTCATATCTGTAACCCTAGCTACTCAGGAGTCTGAGATCTGAGACTTATGGTTCAAAGCCAGCCTGGGCAGGAAAGTCCATGAAACTCATATCTCCAATTAACCACCAGGAAACTGGAAATGGATCTGTTTCTGGAAATGGAAGAGGACTAGACTTGAACACAAAAGCTCAGGGACAGGCCCTGAGTTCCAGGCACACAATCAACAATAACAACAATAAAAAAAATCATTATTGGGCTGGGAGTTTGGCTTAGTGGTAGAGTGCTTGCCTAGCATGCACAAAGACCCAGGTTCGATTCCTCGGTACCACATACATAGAAAAAAGCCGGAAGTGGTGCTGAGGCTCAAGTGGTTGAGCTTTAGCCTTGAGAAAGCCCAAGGAAAGCTCAGGCCCTGAGTTCAAGGCCCAGGACTGGCAAAAAAAAAAAATCATCTAAGGGTACTCAGAGCATGCAAAGCAGGCTTGGCAGTACAAGTGCCCTCAGCCCCACCTCCCCCCTTTGTATCAATCTACTTCTGGCTTTTTCTGAGTAGCCCCTAGGTAAGAGGCTCATAGACTCATGGAATTTCTTGCCAAGGAAGGCTTTGAACTGCGATCCTCAAATTTCAGCTTCCTAAGTAGCTAGGATTCCACTCCAGAGCCACCAGTGCTTGGCTTCTTTTCTCTTTCTTTCTTCCTTCCTTCCTTCCTTTCTTTCTTTTTGTGTCAGAACTGAGGCTTGAATTTAAAGCCTTAAGCTCTTCACGTTTTTGCTCAAGTCTAATGTTCCACCACTTAAGCCACAACTCCACCCTTGGTTTTTTGCTGGCTAATTAGAGATAAGTGTCTCGTGGACGTCTCTGCTCAAGGCAGGCTTCAGATCCTCAGATCTCAGCTTACAGAGTAGCTAGGATTACAGGTATGAGCCACCAGTGCCAGAGTCTGTCTTTAGTTTCTATCTGCCTGCTGGCAAAGCTGAATCAGTTATAATAAAATGAAATGGAGAGAGACAGAGGCCACATTCACATAGCCTTTATTCTGTCATACTGCTATAATGGTTCCTTTTTACCATTAGTTATTACTGATCTCTTACTGTGCACAACATATAAATTACCTAGGTCATAGGTAAATAGGAAAAGTATAGTATGTATAGGTTTTGCTTCCAGCTGTGGCTCAAGCATTCCCTTGGGTATCTTGCTCAAGTCCTAGTGGCCAGTGGATGGTACAGGCCCTTCTGTTGTCCTGCAACTTGGTGTTAAGATCACCTCAGCAGATGCTATTCAACTGTACTTTGTCTTTAACACACAGAATAGCAGGCAGTATGTCATTGCCACCAAGGCAAAGACAGACAGGGGCTTTCCAAGCCACACCAGCAGCCATTCACAAGATGGGCACTTACAACTTATGGGGACAAACAGCAGCAGGATTGGAGGCCAGGAAGTACAGTAGTTTCCCAGTGGCCACCTTGAAAAGACTGGGAACAAGCCACCAGGAGTGGCTTCCCTGGAGGGTCCTTCCAGGAGGCTGGTCCTTGAGCAGACTTGGGTGATCACTGGTGTGGCCCCCCTCGAAGGAGGAGGGGGACCTTGTGGGTCCCCTCCTGCCCTGGGATTTTAGGCAGATATTCACATCTGGGTAGTGACAGTAGCTGAACAATCCCAGTGGCCACAAGCCAGCAGTAACAAGGTGGCCCGGTCTGGGCGATCCACCTGGAGCTAACCAACTGGTAGAGTGGCAAACAACAGCAGGTCTGGCAGCTGCCAAGAGTACCCTTTTGCCAGAGCAAGACAGTTCAGTGTCACATGGTGGCAGAAGCTGAGCCCTGGAGGGGATGTGCATTCATACAAGTGCTACAGGAAGTGCTGGTGCCATGGAAGGCCTGCTGGGCCTGGAAAGCCTGGACTAAATCATAACCTGCACTCTCCAACCAGGAGCCATGCATGCTTCAGAGCCTCTTCTGCCTCCATGTGCTCTCAGGAGCAAAAGGCCAGCGATCTTCCCCATTTGGGGGGAGGAAAGGAAAACAAGATTAAAAGGCAGTCAAGTTCACAGGTAGAGTGTTTTTGCAATGACTTCCCCTTTCCCAGAATGCTAGGAGGTCCTGAACTCAAAGAAAGGTTGTGGGCTGGGCACCGGGGGCTCATGCCTATAATCCTAGCTATTCAGAAGCCTGAGGTCTGAGGATCACAGTTCAAAGCCAACCCACCCAGGCAGTCAAGTCCATGAGATGCTTATTTCCAATTAACCAGGTGCTGTGGCTCAAGATGGTAGAGAACTAGCCTTGAGAAAAAGAGCTCAAGAACAGCATCCAGGCCTTTATTTCAAGCCCCACAATCCAATGGAGAAAAAGGAAGGAAGGAAGGAAGGAAGGAAGGAAGGAAGGAAGGAAGGAAGGGAGGGAGGGAGGGAGGGAGGGAGGGAGGGAGGGAGGGAGGGAGGAAAGCAAAGCTTTGGACTTGCTGGGCAAAGGCCAAATGTAAATGTGTGTGAGTGTGTGTGTGTGCTTGTGTGTCCATTCTGGTGCTTGAACTCAAGACCTAGGTACGGTCTTTCAAGAGGAGCTCAAGAGCTTTTGCACTCTACCACTTGAGTCACAACTCCACTTCTGGCTATTGGGTGGTTAATTGTAGGTCAAAGTTTCTCAGACTTTCCTGCCCAGGTTAACTTTTAACTGTGATCCTTAGATCTCAGACTCTTGAGTTGCTAGGATGATAGGGGTGAGCTACCAGTCCTTCCAAACTGTATTTTCTGAACTGTATTTTCTGGCACCTTGATACAGCTGTGGCCTGCCTGGCCTGCCTTGACTCTCATGTATCCCCAAATCCCAAAACGTTCCCAAATGGCACCACAAGACCTTGAGCTTCACTTCACCTCTTTACCTGGGCTCTGCCTGACCCAGCCTTCCCTGAATCCCTGTGGTTGAATTCCTATTCCTCTCTTCAGCCTGGTTTCAGTGTCAGTCCTGGTAAAGGTTGTCCTTCTCCACCTGCTCATCTGTGCTCATCTACATCACAGTGTGGCGGGCCCCGCAGGGGAGGCCACACTAGGTGCTTCGCGCTCAGACACTTGGCGTCCTCATGACTAATTGCCATAGGAGGAGGGCAACCCAGCCTCTCAGAGCTGCAAGGTCCGACCCCAAGTCACCCCACTAAGTTGGAGCAGAGAGCCTTACTGAGCCTGCAGAGCCTTCCTCTCCCATCCCATAATACTCTTGCACCCCCCCCAGGGGTCAATCCCACCCCAGGACACATAGCCTGCATTCATTGGCCTCCCCCTTGTACCCAACTTATTCACTATCTGCCTCCTGTCTTCCCAGCAAATGAGACTCAGACGGCAACTGAGAGCTCAGATGCAGACCTGAAGCCAGAGGCCCTGGGGACACAGTGACAGTGTGTCAGCCGCAGGAGATCTCTCTCACGGGAATCCTATCACACGCAGATCCCAGGTCCCCGGGGGAATTTTACAGGGACAAGTCATTCTAGCAGTTTCCATGACTTTGCAAGCTGATCCATCTCCCTTTCAGGTAATGCCCTGAGTCCCTTTCTTTACCTGACCTCATGTGCAGATGAAAAGCGGGACCCAGAACCAGGACTGAGGTCTGTGTTCAGACTTGTCCTGGATGGAGCTTCAACCACACCTACTGCAGTAATATACCTGCTTTAAAATGGTCTCCAAAAGAGCTCAGATAAAGTTAGTGGACTCACACTTATATCCTCAGGAGGCTGAGACCTGAGGATCACAGCTCAAAGCCAGCAGGCAAGGAAGTCCATGAGACTCTCCTCTTCAATTGATCACTAAAAATGCTGGAGGAAGTGAGCTATGGCTCAACTGGTAGAATGCTATCCGTGAGAAGAAAAAAAATCTCAGGGACAATGCCCTAGGCCTGAGTTCAATCCCCAGGACCAGCACCAAAGGATGGAAAAAGCTCTACTGTGCAGTCTCACCTCTGTGCTTTAGCTGAACCTACCAGAACCCCTAGAGGACAAGGCAAGAGGCTACCTTAAACCTCAGTCCTCCCAGTCTTTGCCTATGGTGACAGGCATGAGCTAAGCTGCCCAACGCTTATCCTCTTCTTAGGAAGTCACTAATGCCAACAAGGGAGCTCCAGCCTCACGACTTCCTCTAAGTCTAGTTATGCCCAACAGCCCACTTCCTAGTATTTACTCATGAGTTTGAAGATGACCTTTATAACTTGTGAACTGTTGGGGGCATATCCAAACTGTAGGGGGATGAGGTTTCAAGGTAAAAGAGCTTTACAACTCCAGATCTTGGAAAAGCTCAGCTTAGAAGGCTGGGAGTATGGCTTCGTGGTGGAGTACTTGCCTAGCATGCATGAAGCCCTAGGTTGAATTCCTCAGTACCACATACACAGAAAAGGCCAGAAGTGGCACTGTGACTCACGGGGTAGAGTGCTTGGCTTGAGCATAGAGAAGCTCAGGGACAGAGCCCAGGCCCTGAATTCAAGCCCCAGGACAAGAAAAAAAAAGGGGGGTTGGGGATAAAATTTTAAAAAAAGAAGAAGAAAAGCTGGGCTTAGCTATAAAAGAAAGTTTTGTTCCATGTGAGCAACAAAAAGAAATCGATGGAAAACAAACATTGTGCTAATCCATTTGGGGGGGTTTGTGATGGTGGTGGTTTGTACTGGTCCTAAGGCTTGAACTCAGGGCCTGAGCACTGTGCTCAAGGTTGGCACTCTACCACTTGAGCCATGACTGTACTTCCAGAGTTTTTGCTGGATAATTTGAGCTAAGAGCCTCATGGTCTTCCTTGCCCAGGCTTCTTCACACTGTGATCCTCAGATCTCAATCTCCTGAACAGCTAGGATTACAGATATGTGCCAACAGCACTCAGTTAGTTACTCATGGATTTTTGTCAACTTTTGTCTTTCTAAGATTTCTTTAGCATCAAAAGCCAGGAAGGACACTGTTGTTTGGGGGCTGTGACCTCCCAGCTTGGTAACATGTCAACCATCTGACATGCCTTACCCACACTGAGAGAGATGGGAGGAGGTAGGAACCAAAGCCTTGAACACAAGGACCCTTCCAGGAGATCGGCTTGACTGTGGGTCCTGTCCATCTACACCAGGAAGGTGGACCCAGCCCTGCATTACAAGACAAGTCAGTAGGAAGTCCTAGCACACACTGCACTAGCTCAGGCTTCAAGGAGCCATATCACAACCAGACATCCAGATCCAGAGGTTTAGGGTCCAATTGTCCTGGCTACCTGGGTAAGCAGTAGTGTCCAGAATGGCACTTTTGTCTGTTACCCACCACCCCTGCCACCCAGGCTAGACTGTGCTGGTCACCTGGTCAAAAGAAGTCAAACCTACTACCTTTCTATAGTTGCCACTTTCATGATTTTGTGTATTGCTCTTTTTTAAATCACAATGGATGTGGCTTAGATGTTTAAAGTCTTTTATCTGTGTGTGTGTGTGTGTGTGTGTGTGTGTGTGTGTGTGTGTGTGTTTGTGTGTGTGTGTGTGTGTGTGTGAATTCAGAGCCTGGGTAAAGCAGCTCTCCTGGGGCTCATGCCCATGATCTCCTCCTGTTCATCTGTAGTACACAAAATGAATTTCCAGTAGCCCAATTTACTCCTCAGAAATTTGGAAGAAGGATTTACTGTTTTATAAATGTCCTAAAAATAAAAGAACTTCACAATGAGAGATGAAGGTGGTACGTAGTCTGGTGATGGAGCACTTGCCTAGCATGTGAGAGGCCCTGAGTTCCACCTCCAATGCTAAAAAGGGGAGGGAAAAGGAAAAAATGGTTGAGATCCTAGGACCCTCTGCTGGTAGAAGGGCTTGAACTTAGGACTTGCACTCTCATTTGGCCATTTTCACTCAAGACTGGTGCACTACTACTTGAGCCACAGCTCCACTTGCAGCTTTTTGCTGGTGAAGTGGAAATAAGAATCTTACTGACTTTCTGCTCCTGCTGGTTTCAAACCATGATCCTCAGCTCTCAGCCTCCTGAGTAGCTAGGATTATAAGCACAGGCCACCAGCAACCATCCCTGGGACTTTGAGTGAGGCTCTATGAGCAGAAAACCACAGCCCAAACAGCTGGAGGAATGGCAAAGCTTTGTCACCTCCTGCTTTCCTTTGGCCATCCACCCAAGCCCTGCACAGGGCAGAGGGCAGACAAGAAAGGAAGCAATTTTCTAGGCAGAAGGGTGGGTGGCACTGGACACGTGCTGTGTGCCCCCGCCCCAAAAGGGGGGGGGTAATTATGTACCTCTTCTGTGTAGCAGTCCCAGCCCAGGTGAGGGAGGTGTGTTATCACAGTTTACATGTACAACCTAAGCCTCAGCAAGATTAAGTCATTGCCAAAATCAACAGTTCCCGGGTGGCAGGGCCAGGACAGGAATCCAGATCTGCCTAAACCCGTGGCCCACGCTCTTCCCATCTGAGTTCTCCATTCAGGCACGCGACCCTGAGCTACCTGCCGCAGTCTGTTGGCTCCCACTGGTGTATGGCACACAAGGGAGGTGGGAGAGAAAGAAGGTGGTCACTTGGCCCTTTAGAGAAAGCAAAGCCAATGCAGTCTTGAAGACCTCAAGATATTTCATAAACACAAGGCAGGTGGCCACACCTCATTACACAGAATAAAGAGGGCTGGCAGCTACTGCCATACACCGGTCTGAGGTGCAGGAGATGAGAATGCTGGGAGAGGTGGACTCGGTTACTGTATTGCAAAAAGACAGTAGCTGGAAAACAAACTACAAATGGAATCCTTGCACAGAGAAAGAGACCTGAGGCAAGAACACCTTTCCAGGATCCCTAACCCAGAGCCAGCAGGCTGGAAGAGGATGAGCAACCAGAAAACCAGGAAAGCAGTGACAAGGGCCAGCCCCACTCCAGAGGCAGGACCTGGCAGAAGGTGCCTGCTGTCAGAGGCTGAGGCGTGGGAACTACAAAGACACTGGCAAATGTAACCACTGAGGTGGCGTCCACACAGGTCATGAACCAACAGCAGTGGGAACCAAGACAGATTGCAATCACTAAGAGGGAGGGGGGAGGAGGAGGAAGGGGAGGAGGTGGAGAGAAAGAGAAGGAGGAGGAGAGGAAGAGGGGGAGGAGGAGGAGAAGGAGGAAGGGGGAGGAGGAGGAGAAACAGGAGGAGGGGAAAGAGGAGATGGAGAAAGAATAGCTACAAGTAGAGATTACTTTCCAAAATGTAGGTGCATGAATAACAAGGTTGGGGGTTTTGCTGGATTTTGTTTGTTTTCTTAAGCTAGAGAACATACACAAACACAAGAAGGAACAGAGCCAAAGAAGCTTAAAGATTTAAACTACAAGGACAGGCATAGTGGTTCATTCCTATAATCCCAAATACTTGGAAGGCAAAGATCAGGAGGAAAACAGATTGGATCATTGGTCAGGGAAAAAAACATTTGAGACCTACCTGAAAAGTTAAAGCAAAGGGGGCAGGGGGATGACTTACATAGCTGAGCATCTACCTAGCAAGAGCATGTCCTTATTATAAATCCCAGTACTGCTATATACATACATTCATACATCCATACATAAATCTGTGTAAAAGATAAGGTGCATTCCAGGCACAATGGTTCATGTCTGTAATACCAGCAAGTCAGGAGGTAAAGATTGGAAGGATCATCCTTTAAGAACAGTCCACGGGATAATATAGAGAAACTTCATCTCAACCAATAAGCTTGGCATGGTGGTGCTTTTGTAATCTTAATGGCACAGGAGGCCTTGCTAAAATGATTGCAATCAAAATCTCATCCAAACAAAAAGCACAGACTCCACCTGAAAAATAAAGCACAAAGAACTGGAGATATGGCTCAAGTGACAGCACACCTGCTTAACAAACACAGGCCCCTGAGTTCAAAACCAAGTATAACAAAAGAAAGGAAAAGGGGAAGGAGGGAGGAGAAAGGGAGACAGGGGATGGGGGGGAGGATGGGAAGAAAGAGAAGGAACAAAGGGAGGCAGGCAGGCTGAAGGAAAGAAGGAAGAGGGGAAGGAGGGAGGGAAAGGACTTAAACTATATAAGATAAAACTGAAGGAAAAACTGAAGAGGTAGTAAAGATGGATAGGGCTCTAACTCCCTTCCATGCTGGTGGCTCACTCCTATAATCCTCACTACTCAGGAGACTGAGATCTGAGGATCATAGCTGGAAGCCAGCCCAGGTAGGAAAATCTGTGAGATTCATTTCCAATTAATCACCAGAAAATGAAGTGGAGCTGTTGCCCAAAGTGGTAGAGTGCTAGCCTTGAATGAAAAAGCTCAGGGACAGCACCCAGGTCCTAAGTTCAAGCCCCACGATGAAGAAAGAAGGAAGGAAGGAAGAAAGGGAGGGAGGAAGGAAGGAAGGAAGGAAGGAAGAAAGGAAGGAAGGAAGGGAGGGAGGGAGGGAGGGAGGGAGGGAGGGAGGGAGGGAGGAAAAAAGAGAGATTTTAAAGGAATGGATGCTTGATTCTCTAAAATAAAAGAGAAAAAGAGAAGAGGAGATAAATTAAAACAGAGTTAGACTCCATGCTAAGACACTGAACCAGTCTGAAAAAGAAGGAACCAGGCACATGTGGAAAGCATGACAAGGCTGGGGATTCATAACGTCCACTTAGTCTGTATTGGTTAGGATAAACAATGCTAGTGTTGGAACAAAAACGAAGAAAAAGCACCAGGGCTTCACCCAGTGATAGCTTATTTTTTCATTCCTTAAAGTCTAACACCAGTATTACTGGACAGCTACAGACTTCCACGCAGTCACTCAGGACCTGAGCTCCTTCTTACTGGTGTTTGCACCATCTCCTGGAAGAGTGAGCAGTAAGGACTCTTATGGGAAGATCTCTGGGCAGGTCCAGAAGTGTCATCTAACACTTCCGCCTCCATTCCACTGGCCAGGCCTAGGTCCCATGGCCACATTCAGTGGGATGCCAGAAAAAGTATTCTTGCTGGATGCTTGGGAGAAAAGGGGAAAGAATTTGATGAAAACATAGCCCTTCTGCCACCACACGAGGTCTCTGATAAAGGGGAGAAGATTCCAGTAACTTAGGTTCCTGAGTCCTCACTGTAGATGATGGGAACTTTTCAAGTAAACCTTTTGTAAAGAAGCTTGATGATGATGTTCAGTGTGTCACCTCCCTATCTCACCCTGTGCTTCTCACAGGTAGACACAACACCTTGGCTATATATCTGTGCATCAAGAAGCCATCCCACCCTTCTCTCTCTCCCTCCCCCACTTCCTTCCTCCCTCCCTCCCTTCCTCCCTTCCTTCCTTCCTTCCTTTCTTCCCTCCTTTCTCTCTTTCTTTTTTTCTTCCTTTCTTTCTTTCTTCTTTTTTTTTTTTTTTTTTTTTTTGCCAGTCCTGGGCTTGGGCTCAGGGCCTGAGCACTGTCCCTGGATTTTTTCTCAAGGCTAGGGCTGTACCACTTGAGCCACAGCACCACTTCTGGCTTTTTGCTACGTATGTGGTACCGAGGAATCGAACCCAGGTCTTCGTGCATGGTAGGCAAGCACTCTACCACTAGGCCAAACTCCCGGCCCCTCTTCCTTTCTTTCTTTCTGTGCCTGTCCTGGGGCTTGAACTCAGGGTCTGGATGCTGTCCCTGAGCTTTTTAGCACTCTACCACCTGAGCCACAGAACCACTTCCATCCTTTCCAGCCCTCTCTGTTGCTAAGCAGCATTGAAGATGGACAGTATTTACAGCACAAAGTCCCTGCTGAGGCATAAAATGAAGTCCTTACACCTGCTTTGAATCATTGCGGGACATCACCCCATCGCCGCCCTACCACATGGATGAACAGAAATGCTACTGGTCTCCATCCTAGCCCACCCGTGTGACAGAATTGCATAAGGAATCGCAATGCTTTCTGAGACTTCAGCATTTTGTCTTTCATTCTTGCTCTGGGAATCAGCTTTTTTCGGAAGGAGGCTGCATTTCCCCACCCCCTCCATCACAAACAAGGATATTGTCCTCTGTTTAAAAAATCAGAGCAAGTTCCCAGGCCTGTTGGAGGAGGTTGCCTTCCCATCCTATCCCACTTTGAGAAAACAAAGGTGTTGGTCTACCCAGAGGGCGGCCTGGGAGGACTGTTAATAACCTGTTGCTTTCTTGCAGCAGCTTTGTCATAACCCAGCTGTTGAAAACCTTGGAGAGAGCCTTGGAAAGAGCAAAAAGCAACCCAGGACTGATAGACTTAGGAAAGATGGTTTCCTCTACAAATGTTGCGTGAATCTTGCAAAATCTGCCACTATGGGAGGGGTGAAGGGAGGGAGAGAGGGAGAGAGGAAGGAAGGGAGGGATGGGAGAAAGGAAGAAAACAATCGAGCCCCAGAGGCATCTGGAAATCAATGCTAGACTGTGCCCAGTGTTGCTCAACAGGTGACCTGCCTTCCCAGGGGCCTTGCCAGATCCTGGTGAGGGCTCAGGCCCGCTGATGGCTCATTTCATCCATGCTGGAAGGAACACAGGGAGCTGCTTCAAAGTTACAACGTTCTTTGCGCTGGAGAAAACCAACATTGCCAGGGCAAGAGAAGGGCATCTCTCCCATGCAAAGGAGCGGGAGAGGGAAGCAGACAAGCACCTACCTGCACAAGGTGTGTTTATAGCCCCAAAGGTGTCTGTTTGCCTCCAACACATGTGGTTGGGTTAGAGAACAGACGTTCATTCATTCCCTATTTGCCCCAAAGCCTAACCCTTCTCCCTAAGTTACCTAAGTGAATGACTACTGCTTGGCATAGTGACAGTGGGGATGGGATCTTAGCCCAGGGCCCTTTTTCTGTAGGCATCATTTGTTCTAGGGACAGAAAGACCTTAAAGATGTCCTTTGAGCCATCTCTGATCTTGGCCTTCAAACTTCACCTCAAACATCCACCACCCACCAATCCCACAGCCCACGCAAAGGCTGGTGGAGTGAGTAGTATGGAGGCTAGAGAGCCAGGCACCTGGATGTTGGCAGGCCCAGGGATCTAATGAGGCTGTAAAGGGCAGGCTGGAGGTGTGCAGGAAACGGCAAACATCCCATGGCTTTGAACTCCACAGACCTGCTCAAAAGCCAGTCCCATTCAATCTGAACCCGGTGCTTCTCCTTCCTCAGGATCAGTAAAGACAGTGGGAGAAGGGGAAGGGAAGACCCCTGGTCCTGCTACATAAAGAAATTTAAAAAGCTTTCTCTGAGTACCTGGGGACCACACATTGGGGGATGGTGGGCAGCCATCAATGACTGGGGAGCTCAGCCTGCTTCAGAGCCACTTAACTGGTCTATGGCTCTGCCCCTGTCAGCACTGAGGTCCCCACTTGGTGCTGGGGCACTCACCCACCATGCAGGTCGAGAGCCAGCATGATGCTAGCCAGTGATGGCTCCTGCCTATAATCCAAGCTACTCAGGAGGCTAGGAGCAGAGGATTTCCATCTGAAGCCAAACTAGGCAGATAAGTTCAAGTGACTCTTACATCTAACCAACAACAAAAAAAAACCTGGTAGTGGAAGGGTGGCTCAAGTGGTATAACACCAGCCTTGAGTAGAAAAATTATGCAAGAACATGAGGCCCTGTGTTCAAGACACACACACACACACGCACGCACACACGCACGCACGCACATGCACATGCACACGCACACATGCACAAAGCATAGTGACAACCCTGAGAAACACAGGAAATCCAAGCCATGGCTCACTGCCTGCTAGATTCTCCTCCATAACCCTACAAACTCTCCCCACCCACTCTCTCCTATGGCATCTCTGCTGCCCCATGCCCAGGGCCCAAATACAGCTGGAGCAGGACAATGCCTGCCCAGAGGCCTTCAGGAAGCACATGTCATGACGTCCATGTGCACTACCAATGGGAGGGTGAGCAAGCAGCATTCACAGCAAGTGGGAAGCCAGCATGGGAGGGCATTCCCAGTGGTTATTCACATCTACACTGGCTCCCTGAGTGTCATCTGTCCCCTTTAGAAATCCAGTGTCCACCCCCTAGGCCCCACTACCTACATGTCTCCCTTCCCCCCACTGGCATTATAAACAAAACCATCAATCGCCCTTTGTCTCTGCGGTTCTGTCTTCATTCACCCCTCCCCGGCAGATTTGAAAGCTCTGACTTCTCAGCTGCTTTGAAGCACAATCATAATAAGCCCCCAGGCTAGGGTGGAGGGCATGTGCCAAGAGCAGAGCTTGGCAGGAAGCCTACTCCTTTCAGGTCCATCACTGGGCAAGAGGGTGGAGGGATGGCAGAGGAGAGAAGCCAGAAAGGAGCCGTTTCCTGGTTTCTCCCTAACTCAGCTCCTTACTGGTCAAGACCCCTCCACACACTCTCAGGAGCCTCAAGTGACCCTGGGCTGCTCCCAGGACCCCTTCAGTCTACCCCCAGGCTTGCCTAACCTCTGAGTCTTACACGAAATGAAGTATGTACCCTTCACCCCTCAACCCTGGAGAATGATGTGGTCTGAGTCATTTTTGCTGCTCCTCAGGGGCTCCAAAAGCAGGACAGGCTGCAAGAGCAGCCCACAGCCAACCATCAACCAGGAAAGCACTGAGATTCAGACCTGGACTCAAATGCCATTCCAAAGCTTTCCTTGAACACTGAGCTTCGATTTCCTCATCTGATGAGCTCTGAGATTGTGCAAGAAAATAACAGGCAGAGCACCCGTGGCTACTGGGAAGACGGAAATCAAGAGATCACAATTTGAGACAAGCTAGGCAAAAAGCTCAGAAGACTCCCACTTCAACAGAAAGAAAAGCTGGGCATGGTGGTCCATGTCTGTCATCCCAGCTACCCCAGGAAGTATAAAATAGAAAGCTCTGGTCCAGGTTGGCCAGGGCAAAAAGCCAGATCCTATCTCAAAAATAATGGAAGCTGAAAGAGCTGGAGGTATTGCTCAAGAGACAGAATACCTGACTGACTAACAAGAGGAAAGCCCCAAGTTCAAGCCACAGTACCCATCAAAAAAAAGGAAGAAAGGAATTTGCTCCCATGTTGGCACTAAATAAGTATTTCACAGATGCTCCTATTTCTACATCCCATGATAAGATATTTGTGTTTTCCAGAGGGGCTATATCCCATTGAGGTAGATCCCACCAAAGGAGAGAAAGCCTAGCTGCCCTGCCTGTGGTAGGAGCAGCCGTAGCACTAGGGAGAAAGAAAGAGCCAAGACTGAGCATGTCTGATTTAAAACTGAGGCAAGGTGAAGAAATTAGATGGGGTAACCAAATTTCTAGAGTAAAGCCTAGAGAATGAGGCTTTGACCTTGACCTCTATTTCACAGCTAAAGATAAGCATGATGACAGCTACTTAGATACTGCCAAAACCCAGTCCTCGAAGAAATCACCACAGATTTCTTTTTCTTTTTCTTTTTCTTGGTGGTGGTCGGGGGAGAAAGAGTGGTGGTGGGGAGGAAGAGTGGTATTGGACCTTGAACCCAGGGCTTCAAACTCTCCTTTGGCTCAAGACTAGTGCTCTACCATCTGAACCACAGCTTCACTTCTGGTTAATTGGAAGATAAGTCTCATGGACTTATCTGCCCAGGCTGATTTTGAACCTCAGTCTTTGGATCTCAGCCTCCGGACTAGCTAGGATTGTAGGCATAATCCACCCATACCTGGTTCTATGGATTTCTTGAATTGTGAATTCAATCAAGTGTTTCCAGCCCTCCTACTGGAATTTAAGAAAAAAAAACACATTTTTTTTCTTTTTTCTTTCTTCGTTCTGGGATTTGAACTCGGGGCCTGAACTTGCTAGACAGGCTCTTTACCACTCAAAGCACACCCCCAGCTAAGATTTTTCTTAGTAGAGGGTAGAGGAAAATATTGAACTCATATGAAGGAAGAGGGGAAGGCAGAGTGGAGTCAGAGAAGTAGATTCTTCGTTCAAGGGGAAGAGAGCTCTGAGGAGGAACTGACAGAGCTCTGGAGGGTGGTCCATGAAGCAGTGGGGAGGGCGCTGTGCCTGGCTCTCTCAGAGCAGAGAACGAGTGAGCAGATGGTTCTCTGAGGTGCCCCTCCTTTTTCTCCCCCCCCCCCAACACTGCCCCTCACCTTCTACTCACAGCCTTGTTAGTTCTAGAAACTACCGTATTATCCAGCAGGAGGGTGAAGAATCGTACAGGCCAGGTCAGGAAGCCAGCAACCTATGAGCCAAATCTGGCCTTCCGCTCTTTTTCTAAATAAAGTTTTATTGAAACATGATCACGTTTGTTCCTTAACATATTGTCTAAGACTGCTTTCTCACTTTTGAGTAGTGTGACAGAGACCGTGTGGCCTATAAAACCAAAATTATTTACCATCTGGTGGTTTATAGAAAAAGCCTGTCAACCCCTGGCTTAGAGAACGGGAAAGGAGAGCACTTTCTACCCCCTTCCCTTGGTAAGTCGAGAAGAGCAGTTGGTAAAACGCATGTTTCTGAGATTGAGAGCCAGGGCAGCTCTAAATCAAGCCCGTGAAGGTTGATCGAGGCATCTGTGGGGGTGCAGAAAGAAGAGCCATAGCCCCTGCTCCCCAAGAAGCTTCAGAGCCACAAGGGAGCCTAGACGTGGGCCCTGGATGGAACTGGGGAAGCCAGCAGGAAGAAGACACTGGCAGGGGCCTTGTGGGCATCTCCTGAAAGACTTAGCCCGGGCAAGAATGATTCCATTAAGACAGAAGTAGATGCTGGGAAACTTTTTAGGAAGAAGAGCATCCATCATGGGAATGAGCAGGCAGGTGAGTGGAATGTACACTCCTATTTTTGTGTCCTGGCTCCCCAACATGGATGCTCTTCTCCCACATGCCACTGTCACCCCAGCCTCTGTCCTGGGCCCTGTTATGCCTGGCTAGCAATATACTAGGATTCAGACTGCTAATGACAGTCCTACCCTGCTGCCATCTGATGCTCCCTCCAGTCACTTTCTGCCCCACACCTCCTCCCCGCCACAGCAGCTGTCATCTCTCACATCTCCCTTTTCAAAATGGGACCCTTCACCACCCCCAGTCAGGAACCACACACTTCATGCCTCTTGTTTCCTTCCCCCACCACGTGAAAAGCCCATTTCTGAAATACAGTAATACCCTCTGACCCATGGCCTCACTTTCCTCATGGACAGTTACCCATGATCAAAAAATAACTAAGAAAATTCTGGCAACAAGCAATCTCTAAGTCTTCAACTGCCTGTGGCTCTGAGCAGTACACCATCCTACTCTGCCTCCCTGTTTGTCCAGTGGATCCACACTGTATATGCTACTCCCTAATTACCTGCTAGCAGGGATCCTGATATCATAGTACTTGTATAGAGGGGTCAATTCCAGGCATCTCCTACAGATAATGGGAGCTGCCACTCACCCCAGTTCCCTCTCATGGCTTTGTCCTGTGTCCCCCACCTACAGAGACTTCTTCCGGCACTTCTCACCTCCTGTGCATCTAGCAAACCATCCACAGATCTTGGCAGCTTCTCTCCCAGCTGGGCTTCCTGGTTTGGGCTTTGAGGTTTCTCCTCACATGCAGGCTCACCTTCCACTTCCTACAGGATGTCCTTGGCAGAGGCACTGGAGTAACAATACAGCTATGCCAATATGGGCAAGCTCACCAAACCCTCAGGACCTCATAATGGCAATAGTAGCTGGGGCCTGGCTTCTTCAGTGGCTGAGATCTGAGGATTGTAGTTCAAAGGCAGCTTGGGCAAACAAGTATGAGATTGTTACCTCCAATTGACTAGCAAAAAGTCACACACAGAGGCATGGCTCAAGTGGTAGAGCACCAGCCTTGAGTGAACAAGCTAAGCAAGAGGTCAGGTGCCAGAAGCTACTCAGGAGGCTGAGATCTGAGGATCGAAGTTTGAAGCTAGACCAAGCAGACAAATTCTTCAATTAAACAACAAAAAGTCAGAAGTGAATCTGTGACTCCAATGGTAGTGCACTAGTTTTGAGCAAAAAGGAAAATAAATCTCAGGAACAGCACCCAGGCCCTGAGTTCAAGCCTCAGGACTGGCACATATGCATACACACACACACACACACACACACACACACACACACACACACACACACAAGCTAAGCAAGAGCTTAACGTCCTGAGTTCAAGCCCCAGTACCAGCACCAAATAATAAAAATAGTAACAACAACAATAGCAATGATACTATCCAGTGTCTGAGGACTAGAAATGCCATCTAAAACACACTTCTGTTGTGAGCTAAAGGCAGGGCTGAAGTCTCAGGAAGGGTATGAGTGTGAGCCAACAGTTCATCCCAGAGGGTCAATAAGGAATACTTCCAGGGAGGCTTTCCTGGGAAACAGAGCAAGGGGCAGTTGGGTGAGACAGGGTGTGGTGTTCGAGAAAGGGCAGTCTGAGCCACAGGTACAGTGCTGGACCCAACCAGAGAAGGGAAAGCTCACACACCATTTGGGCAGGGATGAGAGCTGCCCTGCCTGTACCATGTGCAGAATGATACTCTGCAGATGGTACTTAGGGACACAGGACAATGCCCCTCCTGGGAAAGAGCTAGCAATTCCACATCCACACCCCCCAGTTGTCACCATGGGCTGTACAGTAGGGATCACCAAGCAAGGAGTGGCACATGTTCCAGAGAGCTCAAGCCAGCATTGGAGTCGACAGCCTCCTGAGAGGCAGTAAAAGGCAAGAAACCAGTGCTTATAGGCAGTGGAGGCCACTGAGACAGACACACTGGAGAAATGATGAAAAAGGACAGGGCAATTCAGTGAGAGGTGAGAAGTCACTAGACTAAGGGAAGACGGAGGATACCCAAGGTGACCATGTTGGAAGACCAGCCCTAATCATGTGACACCAAACAGGAGGCAGCATGGGACAGGCCATTTCAAGAGCCAGGAAGGCTAGGTTGAGGTAGGAAGAAAATGACTATAACTCAAAGGAAATGGTAATGGTATGAGGAAGAAACAGAGAGGTGGTGGGGAGGAGAGAGAGGGAAGAGATGGAGACAACAAAGCAGGTACCCATGACACAAGATCTCAAGAACCGAAATTTGCCATGAAACATGGTGGCATGCAGAACACCCCAACTAGAGCAGGCAAAGCCTTGGAGATAGAAAGGTACAGGCTCCGGTTCACTGTTTAAGGACCCAGAAAGCTGAGAAAACACAGCCCTAGGTGATTTGCCTCCCACACAAGGCAGGTATTCTGCAGGGTTACTGAGAGCTGGCGGAAGGCCCCAGGTCTCTCATTAAGCTAGCCACGTCAGCTCACAGAGCAGCTCCTAGGGCTTTACTGCCTCCGCTTCTCCTCAGAAGAGCTCCCTCCATCTGGTTGTAGCTGTTAAAATTGTGCTTGGCTTTCTTCTTAAAAATAAAACCCCAATCAAGGGATGAAAGGAAGTGCTTGGAGCTAGTCCAGGAAACCGCTGCATACAGGTGCGGAGGGCTAGAGGAGATGGCTGGGGAGGGAACGGGGCACCAGGAGCTGAGCACTCAGCAGCAATTGGCTGACATAAACACCTGCATTCATGAGCGGAGGAGCCCAGGGATGTCTTCCCATGCACAGACCCTAAGGAAGATAGGTAATTGAGGGAACGCAGAAGAACAGTCCAGGGCAAGGAAGAAGAGGTGTGAAGGGATATGGCAAGAAGCGAACAGCTACTTTTAGCTTAGGTAACATGAAACTGCTATTAAAAGTCTGCTTTGAAATTTAAAGCAGCATATGGCCACCACTTCATCATGTGCAAACGACTTGCCTCTGCCAGCTCCGTCCTGAACTATCAAAGGCAGGCGAGGCTGAGCTGTGAGATCTGCAAGGTGGGCCCACCTCCCACGGCCACCCTCCAGGGGTGTCAGGGACCCACAATCCTAAGCACGAGTCTCAAGTATTGAGGGAGATAGGAATCATGCCAGATCACTTTCCATGACCTGCTACCCATCCAGACAGATGGAAGAAAAAGCTTCATGGAGTACAGCTTGAAGGTCATGGTCGGCTGCCTGTCCACCCACCCTGCTGTCTCTGGCCTCGAGAGTCAGCACAAAGAGAGAGCAGTCCTTGAAGTAGAGGCCATCACATCTGATCACAGCCAAAATGGAATGAGAAGTTATAGCAGCAACGTCTGGGGGTTAAAACCAACGACTGGTGGACCCTTGGGAGTGGCAAAGCTTTTCCAAGGGGGCACACCATTCTGTCAGGCCAAGTTTCACGTGGAGGAAGTGGGGAGATTGTGGGGAGGGATTAGAGCTTCCCTTCACTTTGCAAATGTTCTCTCAGTAAACAGAACTCAGTGTGGGAACAGTATTACTAGAAACTGCAAATGCAAATTGATTAATGCCATAAAAATGCAACTGAAACCACCAGCCCTCACAAACAGTGGGCTTATGTCTGCCCTGCTCTCTACAGGGAGTATTTGCCTTCTGAGTTTGTGTATTGTTCACCATTTGGCTTTGGCACATACACAAAATCCAAAGCCTATAATAGCACAGGTCATTAAACTCAACAACTGCACTTGGACCTTTGTCAAGGGTATGATTCAGGCAGGCACTTTCCTTAGGAACCAGTTTCCAATGTGTTAGGGGCTCTATCCCCCCCACACAAGGGCAAGGGACCAGCCAGGCAGGTTACCCGGAAAGTGAGTTTTCTTATGGCCACTAGGTGGCAGTAGGGGTCTGCACAAAAGGGCAGTTGGAGTTTGGCACAGCTTGAGACATTGAAATGTCTATTTTTTGTGTGTGTGCAACTCTCCTTTCCATATAAAAACAAATCAGGATGGGTATATATAATGAGATGCACCTGCGAGTTTTATATTGGGAGAAGCCCTCCAGGTGCATCCAGGAAGGCTTCTATTGGAAGAGACAGGTCGGGGTCAGTTCAGAGGAGCCTCTTACAACTTTGAGGCTGATTAGTTCTGGACTGCAGGACTAACAGCAGTGGTGCTGGAAATGTGGATGTTCATGTCATTCACACTCTATGACTAACTCTGCACCCGACCCTGCTGGGTCATTGTGCCAGGGACCCACAGATCTAGAAATGCCCTGACAGTGGCTCAATCCAATTGTTAGTATTACTTCAAGGATCCAACAAGCCATGCACGAATGTGTTGATTACTTCCCACTGCAATCTTAACTACTCATTAGGCTGAGACCTGAAGGATCTTATTTAGAAGCCAGACTGGGCAGAAAGTCTGTGAAATTCTAAATAACCAGCAAAAGTCCGGGCTGGTAAGAGGGAGACACAAAAATGGAGAGACAAAGGGCAAACAATGCAGCAGTGGTACTCACTAGACACCATGATTAAAATGAACTATACAGCTGGGAATGTGGCTTAGTGGTAGAGTGCTCGCCTACATGCATAAAGTCCTGGGGTTTGATTCCTCAGTACCACACAAACAGAAAAGGCTAGAAGTAGTGCTGTGGTTCAAGTGGTAGAGTGCTACCCTTGAGCAAAAAGAAGTTCTGGGACAGTGCCCAGGCTCAAGCCCCAGGACTATGAACTATAGAACTGTGGGTGGAGTTGGAAGGGAAAATCTAGGAGAGAGTAAGGGAAAGGGTGACTGTCCAAAAAAATGTTCTCATTTCTTGACTTCTGTAATTGTACATCACCTTTATAATAACAATTAAAAAATAAAAAGCCAGGCCAGGTGCTGATTGCTCACACCTATAATCCTAGCTGCTCAGGAGGCTGAGATCTGAGGATTGCAGTTCAAAACCAGCCCAGGCACAAAAGTCCCATGAGACTCTTATCTCCAATAAACCACCCAGAAAAAGCCACAAGTGGTACTATGGCTTAAGTGGTAGAGTGCTAACCTTGAGCAAAAGAAACGTAGGCCTTGAGATCAAGCCCCAGGACCAGAAAAGAAAGGAAGAATGGAAGAAAGGAACAGAGAAGAAAGTTAGGGAAAAGGAAGGAAAGAAGGAAGGAAGAAAGAAAGAAAAAGGCTAGGCTGGAGATACAGCTGTGTTGCCTAGCAGGCATGAGTTCCTGAATTCAATGTCCAACATCACAAAAAAAAAATTAGTAATAATAATCAGAAAAAAAACCAAAGTTGGAGGCATAGTCAAGTAGTACACCTGCCTAGGAAACACAAGGTCCTAAATTCAAACCCAAGTAATAAAGAAAAAGAAATGTATGAAATCAGCCTATGTATATTTTTTCACATGTGTCAGTACGTGATACCAAAGGAGGATACTCTTACGAAAGGACCACAAAGATGCAACGCCTATGTGCCTCTGATCATATAAAATAATATGTATTGAAACGCACTCCAGGAAAGGGAATCACAAGGTATTTTCCTTTGTTGCTGTTTTTGTTTCTTTTGCTATGTTTGTTCACTTATGTTTTGGGAAGGGAAAAGGTGAACATTGAGATGGAGAGACAAAGCATGAAGAAATGCCAGCAGTGGTACACGTTAGACATTACATTGAAAATGAATATACAACTTGTGTGTTGGAGGGATGGAAGAGAAAACCCAGGAGAGAGTGAGTGGAGGGGTGACATTGTCCAAAAAGAAAGGTACTCATTATCTGACTTATGTAACTGTAACTCCTCTGTATATCACTTTTATGATAACAATAAAAGATAATCAAAAAATAACCAATTTTCTAATTTTGTCTATACTAAGGCTTGAACTCAGGGCCTCTCTCTTGGAATATTCCTCACAGTGTAGCCCAGCATTTCTAGGGTTAGTTGAACATGGAATCTCCCAGGCATTTCTGCAAGGCTCACTTTGAACCAAGATCCTCTAGGCCTCAGCCTCCTGAGTGGTTAGCATTGCGGACATAAGCTACCCTCATTCAGCACATGTGTTTAAAAAGCACGTCTAATTTCAAGAAATCAGATCACTGGATTTAGGTAGCAGCCAGTAGGACTGGTTTTATCTGAAGCTAAATAAAACATTCCAAGCTAGGTGCTGGTGGTTAATGTCAGTAATCCTAGCTTCTTGGGAGGCTGAGATCTGAGGATCACAGTTCACAGCCAGGATAGGAAGGTCTATGAGACTCCTATCTCCAATTCACCAGCAAAAAGTCACAAGTGGAGCTGTGGCTTAAATGGCAGAGAGCTAGTCAAGCAAGAGTACAAGGCCCTGAGTTCAAGTCCTCTGCTCTGTATGCCTTCTCTTCTGTACCTCCTCATAAGCCCAAGAGTGGCAGCCCAGCAGGGCAGAGCTCTGGAGACCTAAGGAATGGTTTATTACCTCCTTCCTTTGCAAGATGAAGACACGGAAGCACAAAAACAAATCACGTGATCTTCCTTTGAAGAGAGCTAATGTTCCCACACATAGCGCCAACTATTTTTATCATGGTATTGTTAATAAATGTCAAAACTTTGTGTGGCTCCAGAAAGCTGAGAATGCTGAGTATTTCTAAAGGAGATGGGAAGAAAAAGCAGCTACTGGAAAGTGAGTTTAATATAAATGTAAAAGCCAATAAAGTAAAAAGAAAAAAAATGATATTATCCATGTTGTTGGTGGAGGAGGACATGAGGTAACCGAGCAGAGAACGCAGTGGATGTTTCAGTCACTAAGCACATTCCATGGCTGTGATGTTCACTGTTCTGTGTTTGCCTTGATCGGGATTTTAATATCCCCCAAAGACCTATGTGTTAGAGGCTTGGTCCCCAGTTGCTATCAGGTGAGGGAAACTTCAACGGGGGGGGGGGGGGGCAAGTAGGAGTTGGGTCATGTAGGTATTTACTAGGAGGAGATATTCTGACCCTTGGAGTACCCCCCCCACACACATACACACCTCTGCTTCTTAGTCACCATGAAATGCCAGGGGACCATGAACCACGAGCCTCTGTTTAAGCTCATTATCTGAGATATTTTGTCATAACAATAGAAAGTTGTCTCAGAGCTGCAGCAAATTGCAATCCTCTGAGCCCCTTAACCTGGCTGCCCCATCCTGAACCACAGTGGAAATGGTACAAGCACTCCACTGGAACCATTGAAACAGGTGCTCAGAGGCAGCTGGTGTGAAGACTGCCACCTGGATGACACTGCACACATTTGGTCACAGCTTAGGTCTAGGATGGGGGCCTGCCTTAAAGAAGCCGCCCAAGCCTTGGAGCCTGCTCTATACAGTATGGACCTCCATGACCAGGGAACAAGGCAGCTCCCATGAACTCCACCTTCTGGTGCTCACACACCTGCCACTGTGCAATTCTTGTCTCAAATGCAGGTGGGACCTGAACCTGCTTCTGATCAATAGAATACTGCCCACCAGTGTGATAGGCAGTCAAAGTTGTTTCCATGTGGACAGCTGCCTATGGAGAGGGCCATAAGGCAGAGAACTATGGGAGGCACAAGGCAGTCTCTACTCAGTGGCCAAAACCCCCTAAACTACAATGTGACAACAGGTCAGCTAACACCCTGACAGCAAGCCCTGGGAGAACTCAAGCAGTGGACCCAGTGAAACCATTCCCAGAACTCCGACCCACAAGCATTGAGAAAAAGCAAGTGGCCTACTATTCCATCAACCAGGGATGAGCTGGAGCTGCAGACCCAGAATTGGGTGACAGCTACTGCACAGAAGCACATATAAGAACAGTGAATCCCAGACACAATCTGCTGGCAGGAAGGGGACTCCAGGCACCTGGCCTCAAGATGACCCACAAAACCTATGCAGCATTGTGGACGGCAATCCCATGCTATGTGGGGCTGGCTCTTCCCCTACAACTTGCCCTATTTACTGGCAACTTTCCACTCAAGCCATCCACCTCCTTGGTCTCTGTGCCAGAGGCAGTGCCATCAGCCTTCTGTCACTGGCAGCCAGAAACTGGAAGTCACTGTGGAGACATCTTTCACAACTCCACCTCTTGTGGCTTGATTTTTGATGTTGTTGCTCTGGAGGACCCAGCAAGTTCTAGGTTGGTGGGTGGTTAGGCAGCTAGTCATAAGGTAGTAGGCTTTTTCAGCATCCTCAGTAGAAAGGATTATAGGCATAAGCCATAAGCACTTGGCAGTGCCTTGTTGGTTGCTTTATCATTCCTGGGGCTTGAACTCAGAGTCTCAGCCCTGTCCTTGAGCTCTTTTGCTCAAGGCTAGAGAACTACCAGTTTGAGCCACAGCTCCACTTCCCATTTTGAGAGGTTAAGTAGAGATAAAGTGTCACAGGGACTTTTTCTGCTCAGGCTGACTTTGAACCTAGACCTTCAGATCACAGCCTCCTGAGTAGCTGTCAGGCATGTCCAGCCAGACCCTTGTTTTTAATCTGCTTGCAGATCTCAGGGCTGGGATGGAGGATGGGCAGCTGCTTCATTTCATGAGCATGTGCAATGCAGCCAATCCATGTGTTAAATGGTGAATGAGGGGCCAGGAGTTTGGTCTAGTGGTTGAGTGCTTGCTTGCTTAGCATGCACAAAGACCCAGGTTCGATTCCTAGGTACCATATACATAGAAAAGGCTGGAAGTGGTGCTGTGGCTCAAGTAGTAGAACTCTAGCCCTGAGAAAGCCCAAGGACAGTTCAGGCCCCGAGCTCAAGCCCAGGACTGGCAAAAAAAAAAAGCCAGAAGTAACTTGGTGCGGTGGCTCACACCTGTAATCCGTGAGACTCTTATCTCCAATTAACCACCAGAAAACCAGAAGTGGGACTGTGGCTCAAGGAGTAGGGTGGTAGCCTTGAACTGAAGAGCTCAGGGACAGTGCCCAGACCCAGAGTTCAAGTCCCATGACCAACAAAAAAGAAAAGAAAAGCAGAAAAAGCCAGAAGTACTGCTGGGGCTCAAGTGGTAGAGTGCTAGCCTTAAAAAAAGCCCATGGAGGGATCACTATTTTACTGTTGGTGGGAGTGCAAACTCGTTCAACCACTATGGAAAGCAGTATGGCAGTTCCTCAAAAGACTAAACATAGAACTCCCCTATGACTTAGCAATTCCACTACTTGCCATTTACCCAACCATCCAGAAACAAGGGCATACTAAATCCATTACCACAACAATGTTCATTGCAGCACTATTTATCATTGCAAAGATATGGAACCAATCCAGATGCCCCTCAGTTGATGAGTGGATCAACAAGATGTAGTATTTGTACACAATGGAATTCTATGCTGTTGTCAGAAAGAATGACATTGCCCCATTTGTAAGGAAATGGAAAGACTTAGAAAAAAACATATTAAGTGAAGTAAGCCAGACTCAAAGGAACATAGGCTCAATGGTTTCCCTCATTTGTCATAATCAGTAGAAACCTTGGGCTCTACTAGCAGAGATTTACAATAGAACAAAACCTAGACACATAAGGCCATATAGTATGATGCTAAATGAAAGGACCTCCAGGATATAGAAACAAAAGCCATATAAGTGATTGTTGTCCTTAATGTACTGTTATCTCTCATCTCTTTTGCTTTCCCTTGGTTATCTCTTATTACAATATTTCACCTTGTTATCTGATAGATAATATATATGTGTATTTGGTTATTTGAAATCTGTAGGGAAGGAGGGAAAACAACAGGAGGGGTGGGAGTGGGGGGAGGGAATTGGGGACCAAGACATGAGAAAGAGTATCAATGGTAAATATAGTGTAACCTTTCTATTAATTACAATAAAAATATATGGGGGGAAAAAGGCCCATGGACAGTGCTCAAGTCCTGAGTTCAGGCCCCAGGAGTGGGCAAAAAAAAAAAAATAGTGAATGAATGTGGTCCTATCTAGCAATGAAATGAAGCCACACTGTGGGGGACTCCATTCCATTCTGTTAGCACCAGATATCTAGCAACACCTACCCAGAAACTTACAGTCTGACCACACTGCCCACAACTAAGAGCATGACTTCATCCCTGAAGTAGGGATCAGAGCCCCAGGCAAAGTATCAGGGTTATTTCTACTCGAGACAGCTTGTGGAGCTTGCTTGCTAGTGTTCTACTTGAGTTATGCCTTGAGCTCAGCATTCTGATGATTATTTTGGAGAATGGAGTCTTGTCTAGTTTTCTGCCCTAATTGTTTTTTTTTTCTTTTTTCTTTTTTTTTTTTTTTCCAGTTGGTCATTGGGCTTGAACTCTGGGCCTGGGCACTGTCCCTGAGCTCTTCAGCTCAAGGCTCTAACACTTTGAGCCACAGAACCATGTCCCGTTTTCTGGTGGTTAACTGGAGATGAAGTTACAGACTTTCATGTCTGGGTTGCCTTTGAACCACCGTTCTCAGATCACAGCCTCCTGAGTAACTAGGATTACAGGCATGAGTCACTGGCACCCAGCTTCTGCTCTAGTTCTGAACGAAAACCTCCAGATTTTTAGCCTTTTAGCTAGACTTATAGCTAGCTACAAGTGGCTGGCTTGGAATACTGATTTCAAGAGAACTTCAAGTCTAAACAGCAATGCCTTGTGACCTTTAATTAATACCAAAATCTGTCTAAGCACCATTTTCTCAATCCTTTCTCTGACATGAGGATACTGACATTTTTCTTTTGGGAATCTTTGGAAGATTAAAGGTGCGTGTATAAACATGATTGCTGCTGTATGTCCATGAGCAGCGTTTTCAGAGGAGCTTCAATGAAGCAGGAGAGTCTGAGTTCATGTTTCTATAGCTGCTCAACTCTTTGAAGGCAAGGGTTGGATTGGGCACTGGTGAAGAAAACAGAGAGAGGAGTCTGGAGATGAGAAATGTTATAAGAGGTAAAAGGCAAGATTAGAAATATACAACGCTGTTGTTCTTAAGGTACTATGTTATCTCTCATCACTTTTGCTGTCCCTTGGTTATCTCATATTGTTACAGTATCTCACTTTGTTATCTGATATATCGGATATATTTGTATTTGGTTATTTGAAATTGGATAGGGAACAGGAGAAAACAAGATGAGGGGTGGGGGTGGGGGGAAGGGAAATGGGGACCAAGACATGTGAAAGGGTATCAATGTATGGGAATTAATGTACCATCTATCTGGTAAATATCATGTAACCCTTCTATTAATTACAATAAAAAAAATATATGGAGGGCCAGGAGTTTGGCCTAGTGGTTAAAGTGCTTGCCTAGCATGCACAAAGACCCGGGTTCGATTCCTTGGTACCACATACATATAAAAAAGCTGGAAGTGGTGCTGAGGCTCAAGTGGTAGAGCTCTAGCCTTGAGAAAGTCCAAGGACAGTGCTCAGGCCCTGAGCTCAAGCCCAGGACTGGCAAAAAAAAAAATAATATATATATATATATATATATGGAAAAAAAAAGAAATACACAACGCAAGCTGGGCGCTGATGGCTCACACCTATAATTCTAGCTACTCAGGAGGCTGAGATCTGAAGATCATGGTTTGAAGCCAACCCAAGCAGAATCTGAGACATATCTCCAATTAACCAACAAAATTCCAGTTGTGGCTGGGCTCACACCTGGGCACGAAAGTCCATGAGACTCCCATCTCAAATTAACCACCAGAAAACCAGAAGTGGTACTATGGCTCAAGGGGTAGGGCATAGTCTTAAGCTCAAGAGCTCAGGGACAGCACCCAGGCCCAGAGTTCAAGTCCCACGACTGACCAAAAAAAAACAACAACAACCAAAAACCCCTCCAGATGTGGAGGAAGTGTGGCTTAAGCAGTAGAGTGGCAGTCTTTAGCAAAAAAAGCCAAGGGACAGCGAGAGTCCCTGAGTTTAAGCCTTAGTAATGTGGAGAGAAGGGGAGGGAGAGAAAACAGGGATCTCTCCCAATGGAAAAAAGAAATTAAAATTGCTGTTAAATCTATTTCCTAATTCAGAGGACTCCCTAAAATGAAATGTTATCTGGTCCTGCAGAACACCTGAGAAAATAATGAACAACTGCTGCTTATATTTTATGTGTATAACGAGAATAAAAAAGCTGAAATCTTGAAAGTACATTTGGTTATTGGGGGTTTTTATTTTTTATTTTTTTTTAAAAAAGGCCATGATTCTTTGGGAAGTGATACAAGATTGGTAGCCAGGAGTCAGGCGGTAATTCCTACAATCTATGTAACAACCATAAATCCAAAAGGCTCCAGCTTGGCCCACCCCCTTTCATTTTTGGCACCTACACATGAGATGTTCACTTCCAAAAACTGGGGGGAAACGTGTTAAAATAGAGGTTATTTTTTTTTTTATCACAGTCCCCCTTTCCCAAGAGTTTCTAACTGCTGAACTGAGAGAATTAATACTCTGGTGAATGTATTTCTTTTTCTAAGCCAACTCCATGACTCTCAGACATTAGGAGTAGCCATGTTTCAGAGGTAAGGGGACAATGGCTGACGATTCCCCACGTCTCACCATACGATTATCGAGCATGCCTGTGAGAGGTAGCAGAAGTCTGGCACAGGCTCTCGCTTCATGATTTTAGGATACAGTTACAATTCATCACACTTCTCATAATTTGTGTGACACTGAGAGAAGAAAAAGAGGAGGCCGGCTCAACCTCTGCACAATGAGGCTGCTCGGGAAGATGGCTTAATGACCAGAGGAGGAGGGCTCTACCACAGGCCTGACAGACACCAATTAGAAAACAGTTTGGATCACCTTGGTGGCTCACACCTGTAGTCCTAGCTACTCAGGAGGCAGAGATCTGAGGATCAGAGTTTGAACCCAGCACGGACAGGAAGGCTGTGAGACTCTTATGTCCAATTAACCACCTAAAAAAACTAGAAGTGGAGCTTTGGCTCAAAGTGGTAGAGGCTAAGCTTGAGCAAAAAAGCTCAGAAACAGCACTCAGGCCCTGAGTTCAAGCCCCATGACCGACAAGGAAAAAAAAAGAGGGGTGGAGAGAGAAAGAAAAACAGCATGGTCCTCCGTCGTTGAGCATCCTATTCAACAATCAAGATGCTGAGGAGAAAAAAGCCAATGCAGATTGTAAATGGCCAATATTTAGATACGAAGGAAACCATTTTCATTTTTCATATGTGAAGAAGACTTATGCGCATGGTATTGGTCCATACAGTCCCAATCCAGGTTCACTGGTCCAGCTACACTTCAGGTTCACAGGGCAGTGCAAGAAGCTTATCAAAGGTCCCAGGGCTCTTCAGCATCATTAGGGTTTAATGGATTTCTCTGAGTGCTATTGCTAAACTAACAAAGTAAGAAGAGGATCTTACTTCAGATTCACTTCCAAAATCTAATTTAAAAAAAAAGACACTTTTATTGCAAAAAAAAAAAAAAATGAAGGGTAACATTATTTAAAAAAAAAAACTAGTAGGACAAGCTAGGCATGGGGGCACATGCCTAGCTAATCAACAGGCTGAGATCTGAAGGATCACAGTTTGAAGCTAGGACAAGCAAAAAATAAAGTCCTCGAGACTCTACCTCTAAAATAACCAGCAATAGCTAGCTTAGAGGCATGGCTCAAGTAGCAGAGCACCAGCCAAGCAAAAACAAAAAATCCTAGGGGGGGGGGAGGTATTCAGACAATACCTTTTTCCCTAGTGCACTGTATACCCAGGTAAGCTGTGGAAAGGAACAAAAAAGGGAGGGCAGAGGTAAGATTCCAAAGCTCCCAAGTAAGCTGGCTTATTTCTTCTGCCAGTCACCATTCACAAATATTTGTCCCCGTTTAAAGAAGTACAGGTGAGTGAGGTTTGGGAAAGCAGAAAACACAGGCAGAAGCCAGCTAGTATCTTCTGCTTGCCAGCCCAGCCCTGTGTCCTTAAGCAACCACGGGCTCCATCTGCCACCCTGGGCCTGCCCTCACAGCAAGCAACACCTTTCTTTAAAACTTTTCTTGTTCTTGCTGCTCTTCTTGCCATTCTTGTCTTTGTTTTCCGACATCTTCTTTGCTCTGATTTCTCTCATTAGGTCAAAAAACACCTGGAAGAGGAGAGAAAGGCAAAAAGAATAGAAGGAAAAAGTCATTTAATGATAAAAGCAATCAACTCAGTGTAGCAGGATACTGAGTTCTATTTTTTGGGCGTAAAGCCTATGCTTATTTTTTTTTTGTAAACCATGTGCATTGAAAGAATCTAGAGAGCTGGGTGTGGTGGCTCATGCTTGTAATCCTAGCTACTCAGGAGGCTGAGATTTGAGGACTGCAGTTCAAAGCCAGCTCAGGCACTAAAAAGTCCAGGAGATTCTTATTTCCAATTAATCACCAGAAAACAGGAAGTGGCACTATGGCTCAAGGGGTAGATCGGTAGCCTTGAGCTGAAGTGCTCAGGGACAAGGTCCAGGCCCAGAATTCAAGTCCCACAACCGACACTCCCCAACCCCTCAAAAAAAAAAAAAAAAGAATCTAGAGAAAATAGGAATAATCAAGTCTTAAAACTATATTGGAACTCTACAGTGTGAGCATCCCAATTTTACCTTACAGTGGTCTAGCCAACGACAAAATCACCTAATGTTTCTGCTATTAACAATCTACTCGACTCTCAAAATGGAAAGACTTTTTTCTAGTAATAAGCATATGGGTAAGATATGCTTCTGCAGATAGATCCTACAACCGTTGGTGAAACTAACAAATACTGAATAACAGCAGGCCAAACACTTGTAGCATTTCTAACCAGCAGGAAAAAGGAGAGAGGGGCTAAGTCCTCCCACTGAATCCTTGTAGGATCCCTACACCTAATAGAATGTTATTCTGGCAGCTCTCCCAACCAGTGTATGCTGCCATGATGGTGGACCTGAGAAAGCAGATGGGAGGAGGGCAAGAGGGGCCTGTACTGTGAGTTGAAGAACTGAGGGAACAAAACATCTTATCATAGTGGCTCCCACATGCCCGTTTCTTGGGTCCTTGCAGTGCTGTGAGAAACTTCATCAGGAACTGATGAACTTGTCCTGAAGTATTATGTGTTCGTGTATACGTGTGAGGGGGAGGGGTGCACACAGATGGACATCATTTGGGTTTTGTCCTCTGCTACCAGACACTGTGTCAGAGGACTGCTTAAGCCTGGGCAGACAAAACATGATCCCTTGGGGCCAGGAATGTGGCCTAGTGGTAGAGTACTTGCCTAGCACGCACACTTCCCTGGGTTCCATTTCTCAGTAACATAAATACAGAAAAAAGTGGAAGTGGTACCATGGCTCAAGTGGTAGAGTGCTAGCCTTGAGAAAGCTCAAGAACAGTGCACAAGCCTTAAGTTCAGGCTACAGGACTGGTCAAAAAAAGAAAAGAAAACCTCTTCTACATGTATTCAAGATTTCCCAGACACTAAAAAAAGTGGCAAGGGATGAGGATTTTATCTCTGGACAGTTGCACAAACCACCAGTATCTATCTTTTCTTTTACTTTCTTTTGGCTCAGGACAAGGAGCCCCACGCTGGCTCAGTTGACCTCCAAAGCCTTGTCCCCAGATGCTCAGGAAAGTGCAGGGCCACACAAGCCTCAGTGAACAACTCCTTGTTACAACCTTTTTTTTTTTTTTTGGTCCTGACAGCAAAAGGCAGAAGAAGGGGCATGGACTAGATCCAACTAAAAATGATGACTGAGCTGTTCACCCGCTGATATAATCAAAAGTCTTCCTTGGCTAAATTGTTTACAAGTGAACACAATGCTGCCAGCCTTACTTTCTGTAAGGTTCCTGTTTGGCAGGTCAGGCTGGTGCAGTGTGTGTGTGGGTATGTGTGTGACTAGGGATCAGTCCCCACACATACACTGAGAAAAGAGACCTGACCCCAATGTTGATTCTTGTCCCTTAAAAAGCACACATCAGAACAGGCTAGTGCTAAGACAATCTTCCTGAGATTTAAAACATGAAGCTCATGTTTGGATTTCCTGTTTCCTCCAGTTCAACAAAGCAGGCAAAGGAGGAGATTCTGACTCACACAGGCAGCAGCCTAAGAACAAAATAACAGATACAAAGAAAAAACAGCTCCTGGTCACAAAGTTCACACAGCAGCCCACACGGATGCCCAAGGGTCAGCACATCCCACAGCTGACATCAGCTGGGATGAGGGGGAGAGAAGGAAGAGGGCTGGGGGGTGGGAGGGCGGATTTGGATGCTGCTAATGACAACACAGCACAGATCCAGGCCTCTGCCAGCTACAGCTATGCACAGGTTTCACAAGCCCAGGAAGTAACAACTGACCCAGGTGAAGGCAGAAGGAACTTGACTACTTTAGCTTATTTGAGCCAGAGGAGACCATCTAGAACTTTGACTTAAAAGAAAAATCAAAGCTGGGTGGGGTGGTACAGGCCTGTGATCCCAATATTCCAAGGACTGAAGCAAGAGAATCACAAATGTAAGGCCAGATTGGATAGGTCACAGAGAGCCTGACAATAGCAATCTCCATTAGGTAGATTTTCAAATTGTCAATCTTAGACCTGGTAAGGTCACTCTTACATTAGCTTCGGAGCTCAACACCTATGGTTCACACCTAGAATCCTAGTAATCAGGAGACTGAGATCTAAGGATTGCAGTTCAAAGCCAGTCTGAAGAGAAAAGTCAGTGAGATGTTTATATCTCCAATTACACACACACACACACACACCCCAAACCCAGCTGGAAGTGGAGCTGTGATTCAAGTGGTAGAGTGCCAGCCTTGAGAAAAAAAAAAAGGAACCAGCACAAAAAGGAAATCTGTGCAAAAGTGTGCTGAGGAATAAAAGCGGCAAAAGAGATCCCATAGAGCTGTTCCTGAAAACACATCCTGTTTAGAGACTAAACCTAAAGGCAGAACACTTTGCTGCCGGTGGTCAGTGAAGAGACAGAACAAGCCCTCTCTGATCATATAAAACAGTATTTACCAAAATGAGCTCCAGGAAATGGGGAGAGAAAAAAGAAAACAAACAACAGGAACAAAACTAAATGTGTTGTTGGTGTGAGGAAGGAGGGAAGGAGGAAAGAATGAGGGGGAAAGAGAGGGAAGGAGGGAGGGAGGGAGAGAGGGAGAGAGGGAGGGAGGGAAAAGGAGGGAAGCTGACAGACATTCCCCCACCCCACCCCCTTCTAAGGTTCTTCTAAGGGTCCTCACAAATCTCCAACCCACTGGAGTCCTTACCTATAGTTCTCACAAACAGATCCCCAAACCCAAACAACCGAGAAATCTAGGTTGTGCTGTGCCCACAGCCGACTCTAGGAAGCACTGCAGAGTGGACAGCAGCCTACCTTGTCCACGTTGGCGCGTGTTTTAGCTGACGTCTCCACATACTGCACGCCCCACTCTTCAGCCTTGCCCCTGGCCTCCTCGATGGGAACCTGCCTCCGCTCCTCCAAGTCAGACTTGTTTCCCACTACCAGCAGTGGGATCTTATCTTCTTCAGCCTTGACCCGGAGGATCTGCTCTCTACAGGGTTACAACAAGAATGCAGCCACTGAGAAGGCCAGAGTGGGAACCCAGTCCTGGCTACCCATCAAAAATAAAAGGCTTTTAATTTTGATTAAGTTCTAAATACTAAGTCCCAGATATTGTAATTAGAAATTCCCTCTTTGAACAATTGTTTGTTAAACTTGTCATTTAAAATATGATGTAAAGAGGCCGGGAATTTGGCCTAGTGGTTAAAGTGCTTGCCTAGCATGCATGAAGACCCGGGTTCGATTCCTCGGTACCACATACATAGAAAAAAGCCGGAAGTGGTGCTGAGGCTCAAGTGGTAGCCTTGAGAAAGTCCAAGGACAGTGCTCAGGCCCTGAGCTCAAGCCCAGGACTGGCAAAAAAAAAAAAAAAAAAATGATGTAAACATAAGCCATATAATGAATGATTGTTGTTCTTAAAAAATAAATAAATAAATAAATAAATAAATAAATAAATAAATAAAAATAAAAGGCTTTCCTGAGACCAGGCCATCTCTCCTAAGGCGTCTCTCAAGACAAGTCATTAGCCAAGAAAGGTGAGTTCACCAACTCTGGTCCACCTGGTTGCTCTCTACGCATGCAAATTCCAACATGGGAGAAGGAAAGATACCTTCGAATTCTGGGATAATAGTAAGGTAAAAGAAGTAGCTAGAGCCTGGTACAGGTGGCTCACAGCCGACTTACAGGAGGCTGAGATCTGAGGATTGCAGAGCAAACCCAGCTGGGGCAGAAAAGTACATGAGTCTACTATTTCCATTTAACCAGCAAAAAGATATAAGTAGAGTTGTGGCTCAAGAAACAGAACACCAGCTTTGAGTGGAAAAAGATAAAATGATAGTACCCAACCTGCTAAAGAATGGAACAAATTATTTTCCATTTTGCCTTTTTTCTCTACTTTTAGTTCTTAAAACAAAACGTCAAGGGGCCAGAAGTTTGGCCTATTGGTAGAGTGCTTGCCTAGCATGCATTTGATTCCTTGGTACCACATACGTAGAAAAAGTCGGAAAGTGGTGCTGTGGCTTAAGTGGTAAAGCACTAACCTAGAGAAAACCCAAAGACAGTGCTCAGGCCCCTAAGTTCCTGCGAGGCCTAGAAACACACGCGCGCGCACGCGCGTGCGCGCGCACACACACACACACACATACACGCACGCGCGCACGCGCACACACACGCGCACGCGCACACACACACACTCTCACATACACATTGTCTGTGGATTAATTTGATTTGGATTGAAATGTCCCCTTCATGAATAGAAGGTTGGTCCCCAGCTGTGACACTACAGGGAGGTAGTATAGGGGTGGAACCTTTAGGAGGTGTGGCCTAGTGGCCTAGTAGGAGACATATAGATCACTGCAGGGGTGAGGGGCACTCCTGAAAGGATACTGAGACTATGGCTTCATCCCCCCTCACTCTTTGCTTCCCAGAAGCCATGAGGTGAACAGATTCCTCCACAGGACACACTGCCATGACATGCTGCCTTACTACAGGCCTAATACGTGATAACTAGTGACCTCAGTCTGCAACTTTTTAAGTCATGGGCAAAAAAAAAAAAAAAAAAATCCTACATTCCTTTCAGTTGATTACCTCAGGTACTTTGTTCTGTAATGGAAAGCTAACTAGCATCTGCTGTTTATAATGACAGTGGTTGAAAAATTACACTTATAAATGAGAAACGGGAAGCATATATAGTAGAGAACATTGTAGAAGGAAAGTTATGCACAAAAGGTTATTTCTTTATAACAAAATAAACAGGGTGAGGGGCTGAGAATGTGGTTTGGTGGCAGGGCATTTGCCTAGCATGCATGAAGCCCTGGGTTTGATCCATTAGTATCACATAAACAGAAAACAGCACAAGTGGGGCTGGGGCTCAAGTGGTAGCATGCTAGCCTTGAGCACAGAGAGGTTAGAGACAGAGCCCAGGCCCTGAGTTCAAGCCCCACGACTGGCAAAAAAAAAAAAAAAGTACAAGGTGGGGGCCAGAAGTTTGACCTAATGGTAGAGTGCTTGCCTAGCATGCACGAAGACCCGGGTTCGATTCCTTGGCACCACATACTTAGAAAAAGCCAGAAGTGGTGCTGAGGCTCAAGTGGCAGAGTTCCAGCCTTGAGAAAAATCCAAGGGCAGTCCTCAGGCCCTGAGCTTAAGCCCAGGACTGGCAAAAAAGAAAAAAAAAAAAAAGAAAAGAAAAAAGTACAAGGTGTAGTGATGTCATAGGAAGAGGAGCAGAAGAAAGAAGAGAAAGAAGGAAGAATGCAGTCAAGAATTCAATGTAAGTGATGCTATGGCTCCGGGGATAGGGCGTACCCTTGTGCTGAAGAACTCAGGAACAGCACCCAGGCCCAGAGTTCAAGTCCCATGACCAACAAAAATAAATAAATAAGCTACTCTAATATTAGCCAGGCACAGTGGATCACACCTGTAATCCTACCTAGTCAGGAGGCTGAGATCAGAGGATCAGGGTTCAAAGCCAGCCTAGGCACAAAAAAAAAAAAGACATGAGACTCATCTCCAATTAACCTCTAGAAAACAGGAAGTGGGGCTTGGCTCAAAAGTAGCTTTGAGCTGAAGAGCTCAGGGACAACGCCCAGGCCCAGGGGTAGGGTGGAAGCCTTGAGCTGAAGAGCTCAGGGACAGCACCCGGGCTGAGTTCAATCCCCATAACCCACAAAAAATAAAAAAAGAATTCAATGTATACCCTACAGAATTAAGTAAGGGAAAGCCGGGCGCAGTAGCTCACGCCTGTAAACCTAGCTACTCTAGAGGATGAGGTCTGAGAATCATAGCTCAAAGCCAGCCCTGGCACTAAAGACCATCAGACTCTTATCTCTAGTTAACCACTAGAAAAGTGAAAGTGGCACTGTGGCTCAAGGAGTAGGACGGTAGCATTGAGTTGAAGAGCTCAGGGACAGCACCCAATCCAAGAGTTCAAGCTCTACAATTGACCAAAAAAATGAAGGAAGAAATGGGTTGGGAAGGATGAGTAAGAATGTTGAAAGGGGTGACACTGATCAAGATATTTGGGGAAGGGGGGGTGGTTGTGGGTCTTGAACTCAGGGCCTGGGTATTGTCCCTGAATTTTTGCTCAAGGCAAGCACTCTATCACTAACAGAGTGGAGCCACAGCTCCACTCGCGTTATCTGGTGGTTAATTGGAGACAAAAAAATCAATCAATCAATCAATCTTACAGTCTTTCCTTCCTGGGATGGCTTTGAATCATGATCACCAGATCTCAGATGCCTAAGTAGCTAAGATTACAGGTGTGAGCCACCAGCGCCCAACTAATAAAAAGTGTGTGTGTGTGTGTGTGTGTGTGTGTGTGTGTGTGTGTGTGTGTGTGTGTTTAAATTATCTTCAGCTGTGACAATGTAACTGAATCCATGAGGTGTCTCAAGCCCATCCTGTGAGGGGGCTGGGGCACAATGAAATGCTTCCTAATGCACTGTTGTTGCATTTCACTTCTTACCTAACCACTGGATCTAAAGAAAGAACAAGAAACCAGGCATGGTGGCTCCACCTGTAATCCTAGCTACTCAGAAGGCTGAGATCTGAGGGTCAAGATTCAAAGCCAGCCAGGACACAAAAGAACCCGAGACTCTTATCTCCAATTAACCTCTAGAAAATGGAAGTAGGGCTTGGCTCAAGGGTAGGGCGGCAGCCTTGAGCTGAAAAATTAAGAACTAGAAGTCCTATGTTCAGTAATCTACTCTGGCCACAAAGCTGGTAAAGGACAAAGGTACTCACTCCAGCAGAATCTGTGAGATTCTATAAAGCCACTGGATGTCCCTCTACTGCAGTCACAGCAAAGAGACATTCAGCCTCACTGCCCATGTCTTATAATCTCTAAATAGACTCCCTTCCAAAAAATTTTTTGTCAGTGTTGGGGCTTGAACTCAGGGCCTAGGAACTGTCGCTGAGGCTCTTTTGTGCTCAAGACTAGCACTCTACCACTTGCACCACGGTGTTATTTTGGGTTTTTGAATTGTTAGTCTCACAGGGACTCTTCTGCCCAGGTTGGCACTGCAATCCTCAGATCCCAGCCTCCTGAGTAGCTAGTATTACAGGCATGAGCCCCCCAGCACTGCCAAAATTATTTTTTAGTGAAAGAAGGAATAGTTTAGAGATAGTTACTCTTTGTTTCTTTGAGACAGGACCATATTCTGTAACCTCCACTGATCTCAATCAAACCCATGTTCCTCCTGCCTCAGCCTCCTGAATGCTGGGAATACAGGACTGTGCCACCAGAAATTTAAAAACAGGGAAGACTAAAGATTATAAATGTGGTGGGTCATAATGTGTCAAGGTTCTTCCTAACAGCAAGCTCATCCCTCTACCACACTGCTCAGCCCCAATGCTTTTAAGCCCAAGGCATAAGATGAAAAATCAAGGAAAGGACCTGGCCACTTCATGTCAAACACACCTGAACTCAGCTGTGGCTGTGAAGGACTCATGCTCAGTGATGGAGAACACGAGCAGGAAGCCCTCCCCACTCCGGAAGTAGTTGTCACGGATGGCAGCATAGTCCTCTTGGCCAGCAGTGTCTAGGATGTCTATCTGGACCTCTTCTCCATCCAGAACCACTTTCTTTCTGTAGCTGTCAGCTTTCGTAGGCTCATAGTCCTCTACAAACTAGGAAAACAAGCAGTGTCAGTGAGCAACAGAATTTGTATGTTTGTGTGAGTGTGTGTGTGTGTGTGTGTGCGCACGCGCGTGCGTGCGTGCGCGCGCACACACACGCCCACACATGCCATCCTAGGCTTAAACCCAAGGCCTGGGTGTTGTCTTAAGACTTTTTTTTGCTCAAGGTTAATGTTCTACCACTTGAGCCACACAGCTCCATTTCCAGTGTTGGGGAATTTATTGGAGATAAGCATCTCACAATTTCCTAGACAGGCTAGCTTTAAATTAGAGTCCTCAGATCTGAGCCTCCTGAGAAGCTAGCATTATAGGCATGAACCAACACCAAATGAACAATAGAATTTTAAGGGGAAAAGTTTCAGTATTTAGGTACTGTTTACAAACAACTATGTACTCAGTGAGTGCCAATAACACAAAATTTCTAAGTCAGGATAGAGAACAGCACTTGATATAACATTTAGCTTCTTTGTAACTCTGCATCCTGCCACTTTTTTGCCAGTCCTGAGGCTTGAACAACATAGGGCCTGTGCACTGTCCCTGAGTTTCTTTAGCTCAAGGCTAGCACTCTACCACTTGGGCAGATGTGGTACTAAGGAATCGAACTCAGGGCTTCATGCATGCTAGGCAAACAATCTACCACTAAGACACACTCCCGGCCCCTACCAATTATTTTTACTGTCATGAAAGAGGATATCCCCATTTTACAGAGGAAAAACCCCAAGCACAGAGCAGAACACTCAGTGCAGCACAGGGAAGGGTGACAATGACCATCTTACTCATCATTAGCAGAAATATAAAATTTACTTGAAAATCCATTTGGCAAGAGGAACCCAGAATTTAAACAACTGCATCAGGATAAACTCCACATGGGTCAAAGATTCACATTACAAACAAAACCATTCCAGTACTAAAGGAAAACGAGTGGCATCTTTTCATTATCCTAAAGTAGAGAACAAGGAGGTTTTATAAACTATGACTCAAAATCCAGAAGCAAGGGGAAAAAATGGTAAGTTAGACTACATAAAAAAGGAAATAAGGGGGGAAAAACCCACAAAGGCAAGAGAAAGCTGATCAATTATATGTAAGGTGGTCCTAGAAAAAAAGAGAGGGGAGGGATCAGTACAATAGGGTGATGGTACATAAGCAGAAAAAATTCACAAAAAATAAACACACAGAGGCTACACATTTAGAAATGTACAACCTCGCTAGTTTAAAGAAAAGAAGGGATGGGAAGTGGTAGAGACAGTGCATAGGCCCTGGGATCAAGCCCCAGGACTGGCAGAAAAGAAAAAGACCACTTTGCACCTACCAGTGGCAAATTGTAAGTATGTGACAAACTTCTAGAGATAGACACTCCTATACATTGCTAGTAGAGGCATCTCTATGAGAAGGACATTGTCAACATCTGGTAAAACCAAGGACTTTACTCTCTGCCCTAAGATCTCCTGCTTCCAAGATAATACCTCTAGATAATCAGTTTAAGAACTTAAAAAGTAACTCACGGAGGCACCAAGTATAATAATAATAAAAAAAGACTTCCTACTTGTTTGCTAAACTTGACATTTGAAATATGATGTAAAAATCAATGTTAATAATTCTTTAGTAAAAAAAGATGTCATAACACTCCATGTAGTAAATCCATATAATGGAATATTGTATAGCTGCATACAGGCTGGACACTAGTGGCTCACCCCTGTAATTCTATCTACTTAGCAGCTTGACATCAGAGGACTACAGTCTGAAGTCCTGAGATCCTTTTGCTAAAATAATCAGCAGAAAGCTGGGCTACAGGAATGAGTCACATACAGAGCACCAGCCTAATCAGTGGTGAACTTCAAGCTCTGAGTTCAAGCCCTGGTATCCCATGCACACATACAAGCCATACCATAAAGGGCAGTAGTTATATAGAGATATATAGGAACTCTAGAATATATAAATAAGGAAAGTATAGACTGTAAAGAATAAACTTTTCTGGGCACTGGTGGCTCATACCTGATCCCTAGTTACTCAGGAGGCTGAGATCTGAAGATCAAGATTTTCTGAGCAGGAAAGTCCACATGAAAGTCTTATCTCTAATAAACTACCAAGAAAAAAAAAAGGCTGGAAATGGAGCAGTAGCTCAAATGGTAGAGGACTACCCTTGAGCAAAAGAAGCTCAAGAACAGCATCCAGGACTGAGTCCAAGCCCCAAGATGAGCAAAAAAAAATAAATTAACTAGCTAACTTGAGGGATTAGAGGTAGTGTGCCTGCCAATGATCAGTCTGAGTCCCATTCTTAAATGGGGGAGGCGGGTGGGATAAACTTGATATATGTATAACACACATATGTATATTTGATGAAGGAAATAGGCCAAAAGAACAAAAACCAACTTAAAACTGTTAAACAGAAAAACTGGAGGAAACCCAAGTGTTTATTTGGTAATGAAGATACACAGAAAAAGAACTTAAATAATTCATGAGACTTTGGAACAGAGTATTTTGATAAAATTCATTCTACTTAAAAAAAACTCTAAGGACAAAAATAGTCTAGGAAATATGAAACTTCCCCTCTCTGTGGCTGTGTTTAGTAATAATATCAAAGTTATTTCCTGTATACTGTGTAACACATCAGATGCATAATCTTTTTGTATATTTTTATTTTTAAAAATCATTAGCAAGGAGGAAAGCAAAGAGGTGACATTATCCAGAAAGAAAGAAAGAGAGAGAACGAAGAAGAAGAAGAAGAAGAAGAAGAAGAAGAAGAAGAAGAAGAAGAGGAGGAGGAGGAGGAGGAGGAGGAGGAGGAGGAGGAGGAGGAGGAGGAGGAGGAGGAGGAGGAAGAAAAGTACTCATTACCTGATTTATGATATGGTAACCCCTCTGTACATCACCTTTATAATAATTTTCTTTTTGGCCAGTCCTGGGGCTTGAACTCTGGGTCTGAACACTGTCCTTGAACTCTCTAAAGGCTAGACCTGAACCACTTCAGCCATAGCATGACTTCTGGCTTTTCCTATGCATGTGGTATCAAGGAATGGAACCCAGGTCTTGGTGCATACTAGGCAAGCACTCTACCACTAGGCCAAACTCCTGGCTCCCCAAATTTATTTTTAAAAAATCAATAGTATAACTGGGCACGGTGGCTCACGCCTATAATCCTAGCTAGTCAAGAGGCTGAGACCTGAGGATCTTGGTTCAAAGCCAGCCAGGCACTAAAGTCTGAGAGACTCTTATCTCCAATTAACCTCCAGGGGTAGGGCAATGGCCTTGAGCTGAGGAGCTCAGGGACATAACCAGGTCCAGAGTTCAAGCCCCATGATGACCCCCCCAAAAAAAATCATTAGTATACATAATGGCACAAAGGGATTTCATTTGTTATTTTCATTCAGACACATGATTTTAACAGTCATTCAGATTAATGCAGAAGAAAGTAAAATGGTTATTTGGCTTTCTGACAGTTTTAAATATAAACCAAATACTAATTCTATAGGCAGTATGTCTACAGATCTGAATTTTTTGTTTGGATACTTTTCTTATTAGCACACGAGTTATATAAGAGCTCCCATTGTGGTGGCTTCCATATGTGAGCTATATTGTCACACATATGCTCTGTGTCACCACCACCCCTCCACAGTGCCAATGAGGTGCTCTGATGCTAAAATAGAGACATTCAGAAAAGTAGTACGCTGCTAGCTCATGTCTCTAATCCTAGCTATTCAGGAGGCAGAGGCTGAGGATTGCAGTTCCAAGCCAGTCCAGGCAGGAGAAGAGAGGAAAAAACCAAAGAACTAAGGAACTAAGCCACACACCACATACTTGTTTTCTTTTCTCTCTCTTTTTTTAAATTTTCTTTATTTGTGCCAATCTTGGAACTTGAACTCCAGGCCTACGTGCTATCCTTGAGTTATTTTGCTCAAAGTTAGGGCTCTACCACACAGAACCACTTCTGGCTTTTTCTGTGATTAACTGGAAAGAGATCTCACAGACTTTCCTGCTCAGGCTGGCTTCAAATGGTGACCCTCAGATCTCAGCCTCCTGAGTTGCTAGGATTATAGCCTGGGCTGGCTTTAGAATCACCATGAATCACAATCCTCAGATCTCAGCCTCCTGGGTAGCTAGGATTACAGGAGTGAGCCACCAGCACCTGGCTCTAATAGGTTTTCTTGTTCTATTTTCAAACTTGCAAATAATCTTATGCCAATGATTGAAAAATTACCTACAGAAAACACAATACAATTTAGCCTTTCCTCTAGCATTGTTGATGGAAACTCTCTTATAGTGAGAGTTTGGAAAAGGGTTTTTAGCTTACTAGCTACACAATATTAGCAGAAGTGCAAGTTTTAAGACCACAGTCTGCCTCTCAGTTCTGTGACTATGGATTCAACCAACCACAAATGAAAACTGTCTAGAAGAAAACCTGAACTGAACATAACACAAACTTTTTTTTTTCTATTACTCCCTAAACAACACAGTATTACAACTACTCAGTCTAGACATGGCTTGAAGTATATAAAAGGAGTGTGTAGGTGATAAACAAATCCTTTGTTACTTTATGGAAGGAACTCAAGGGTCTGTGGACTTTAGTATCTGCGGGATCCTGGAGCGAATCCTGCCCAGTTATTAAGAAACAAGTGTCCTTTCAGATCTAGGAACCCACTAGCAGCTTCTACCTCCAGGCTTTACTCCTTTTCTCCACAAAGCAGTACCGGGCGTCATAGTACCTATTCACATGGGGTTCTGCCCAGTGCACCTCCCCTCACAATGCTGGTGAGTCAGCCATGGGGGCAGGGCTATTCCTGCAGCCACTGGGAACTCCACCATTGTTCCCAACCTGTCATCTGCGCCAGCTCAGTCTCCCCAGAGCCAGAAGCCCCTCCAAAGCTCAGTACAGGATGCCTCAGGGAGGAAACTGAGCTGCACTGCCCAGCTCTAGCATCTCTCTGGCAAGTTTCACAACCGCCGGTGTGTGGGTGCTGTGGACAGAATGAGGCCTGAGGTGGAGGCTCTGCTCCGAACACTGCCTCTGCCTCAAGTTCCAGCAAACACCAGAATCAAGGCTATGCTGTCATTCTGGATCACTCACACTTTCCACATTGAGCATTGTGAATCTGGGTAAGGGTGGTGAAAGCTTTTCCTTGCTGCGTGGAGTTAGGAAAAACTTGATGTCTATCGCTTGGGAAAAGATTAGTTTCTAATGACAACTCTGCTTCTCTTCCCAAACTGACTAGTCACAAAGCCAAGTATCTGATGTGTTCTTTGGAATTTCCAGTTTGTGGAGCCAGGTGTGGTGGTAAACACCTAGCTATTCTGGGGGCGGAGATAAGGAGGATAAACCCAAGAAAAAAGTGAGAGTCCACCTTAACAAATAAGCTGGGTGTGGTAGCATACACCTATAATCCTCTCTACACTGGAGGGATAGGTAGGAGGATCATCCTGACATCAGCCCCAGGTAAAAAAGTGAGACACTACAGGGGAGGGGAGACTGGGGAGAGGGAACTTGTAAAAACTAGAGTATAGAAGTCTTAAGCCCAGTAAACAGGCACGAAAGTCTGTGATACTCTTATCTCCAATTAACCACTGTGGCTCAAGTGGTAGAACACTAGCCAAGAGCAGAAGGGCTCATGGACAGCGCTTACACCAGAGGTCAAGCCCCATTACTGACAAAAAAAATGTCTAAGGGTGGGCCTGAAGTGTGGCCTAATGGTAGAATACTTGCCTAGCATACACAAAGTCCTGGGTTTGATTCCTCGGTACCACATACACACACAAAAGCTGGAAGTGGTGCTGTGGCTCAGGTGGTAAAGTTCTAGCCTTGAGAAAAAGCTCAAGGGCATTGCCCAGCCCCTGAGTTCAAGTCCCAGAACCAGCCAAAAAAAGTCTAAGGGCATGGTTCAAGAGGTAGAACACTTGCCTAGCAAGCATGAGGCACTGAGTCCAAACCCTAGTACTGAAGGAAGAAAGAAAAAACAAACAGGTTGTATGAGTTTTCTATTACCAAGACAAAATTTCTAAGAAAAAAGGAGAAGTGGCGCTGTGGCTCAAGTGATAGAGTGCCAGCCTTGAGTTGAAGAGTGTAGGGATAGCATTCAGGCCCAAGAACAGTGCTCAGGCCCTGAGTTCAAGCCAGTCCTATCACATAAGCCATAGCACCACTTGTGGCTTTTTCTATTTACGGAATCGAACACAGGGCTTTATGCATGCTAGGAAACCACTCTACCACTAAGCCATTTTCCAGCCCAAGAAATGTATTCTTTATCTGACTTACATAAATGTAAACCCACTGTACATCACCTTTATAAGAACAATTTAAAAAAAAAGAGAGAGAGAGAACATGTTTAGGGGCTGGGATGTATCTTAATGCAAATGTAGGCCCTGTTGCAAACAGCACATCATGGCAGGAGCAGATGGCAGGGGAAGTTGCTCACATCGTGATAGCTGGAGCAAACATAAAAATAGGAAGGGGCCAGGATCTAATATCCCCTTCTAGGACATGAGCCAATGACCTAACCCCTCCCACTAGGCCCTTCCACTTACCAACAGCACCACAGGTTGAGAACTGAGCTTTCAACATACGACTTTTGGGAAACATTTAAGACAAACTATAGCACCTATACAAAGGCCTCCTTTGCCTCTGTCAGAAAGCATTGTGACAAATCACTTCGAATGACAACATAAATAATGGAAGCAGAGACTCCTTCCACATCTGCCAGAGTATATGCTAGAGCTCCCTGTATATATGCAACTATCTGGAAACTAGCCACACACATCTCTATGAATCCCTATGCATGCAGGAGGTCAGGCACAGACACAGCTGTAGCAGAGGCAATGCATACACAGGAGACCCATCACCTAGGCAGTCTTACCTCATCGTACATAAACTGAAGCGTCAGGGCCGACTTGCCCACTCCTCCACTGCCAACCATGATGACCTTGTGAAGGGCCAAGGAACTCTGGCCCTTGCTCTTGTTTGCAGCCATCCTGCTGGTCTGAGGTGGCGATAAACAGACAGAAGACCCAGGTAGACAGCTGCCGATGACAAAACCAAAGATTTAGAGGCAGTGTGCTTTCAGCCCAGCTGAAACCAGATGACATCCCTATACTTTCAAAAGCTTCACCCAGATATTCCAACTGGGGGTTCTTCTAGATTCTGGCTGGAGACAAAGGCCCTCTGACTCTCCAGGGGTCACTTACAACATCTGGCCAGGTCTAGAAGAAAAAGAAAACTGGCACCAATCCATGCCTGTATCACTGGGGAAGGAAATGGGAACCTTGTCACTCAATCAACACATGCCCTGAGGGGTGGTGGGGATGGCAGAGTGAGCAAACTGTTCCAAGCTCCCTTCCCCTTCTCTCCCTCAGTCACCTAGAGTGCAGTACAGTAACAACCCAGTGACTTAAGCCTCCAGTTCTTTACTCCAATCCCTCTCCTTGTCCTAGTGTTTCTACCCAAATGCACAATGTGTCACACACACTTACAGTAACACACACTCGTATACTCATTCACAACTAGTAACTAACACATGCACTCTCTCACACATACTAACACACTCTTTAACACAAATTCCCACATTCACAGTACCTCACACAGCCCATACATGAATAGTAGTGGTCAGCTGAAGAGACAAATGAATTTTTTTTTCAGTTGTGAGACTTGAACTCCGGGCCTGGGCAGTAGCCTTGAGCTGAAGAACAACAGTGCCACTTCCAGTTTTCTGGTGGTTAACTGGAGTAAGAATCTCATGGGCTTTTGTGCCCGGGCTGGCTGTGAACCATGATCCCCAGATCTCAGCCTCCTGAGTAGCTATTGATTACAGGCGTCAGCCACAACACCTGGTTGACAAGTGTATTTTTATAGTAACTGTCCCTTCAGGACACAGTGTACCATTCAGAGCACCATATAATTATTTAGTCCAGATTTTATTTTAAAAGATTTATCTCTTTTTTTTTTCTTTTGGTTGGTTGTGGGGCTTGAACTCTGGACCTGGGCACTGTCTCTGAGCTCTTCAGCTCAAGGCTAACATTCTACCACCTGGAGCCACAGCTTTTTGGTGGTTTTGGGTTTTTTGGTGGTTAATTGGAGATAAGAGTCTCATGGACCTTCATGCTGGGCTGGCTTTGAACTATGATTCTCAGATCTCAGCCTCCTGAGTAGCTAGGGTTACAGATGTGATTACAGCCACTAGCACCTGGCTAAGACTTATCATCTTATAAAGAAGTTTCAGTATAGAGATCTAACCAACATGGAATTGAAATACCCTTCCTCTGGGTTTCTTTAAAGTAACATTTCAAAAGTAACAGGCAGGACGGGAGTTTAGCCTAGTAGAGTACTTCCCTAGCATGCACGAAGACCCGGGATTCCTCAGTACCACATACATAGAAAAAATCGGGAAGTGGTGCTGAGGCGCAAGTGGTAGAGCTCTAGCCTTGAGAAAGTCCAAGGACAGTGCTCAGGCCCTGAGCTTAAGCCCAGGACTGGAAAAAAAAAAAAAAAGGAATAAGCAGCCCGTTTGCCCTCCTCGGAGGCAAAGTAAAATAAGTATAGCAGATTGGCATGGTGGGAATAGGTATTCTTGGGAAATCAACTTAACACATCCCCAACACATTCCTCATGGGTTGAGGTGCCAAAAGTCTCCACCAATCTGTAAGGGAAAGCCTCATTTCACCCACCATGCCCCAGTAAAGCTGAAAAGTGTCTTGAGCTGCAGTCTGGGCCCATCATTTGTGAGTTGTGTGACCTAGCAATGGGTGCTGTTTCTCTACCCTCCTTTTCTTATATGAAAAGACAACCTCACCTATCACCTTGTTCAGGATAGTGTCCAGGACTGAGTGTGCAACGCAGGACACAGGGCAAACACAGCAGAGGTATAGTAAGGTTGGCTGCTTCCCTCTATGCACTGAAGAGGATGCTTTGTTTTCTTTTGTGTGCCTGCACTGACTCTTGAGCTCAGAGCCTCATGTTCTCATTTGGCATGTTTGCTCAAGATTGGTGCTCTACCACTTGAGTTATACCTCTACTTCTAGCTTTTTGCTGGATTGGGGTCAAAGATCCTCAGACCTTTCTGCCCAGGCTGGCTTCAAACCATGATTCTCAGATCTCAGCCTCCTAAACAGCAATGATTATCATCATAAACCTCAAGCACCTAGTCTAAGAGGATTTTTTTTTTTCCTCTGTGGGTCATGGGGCTTGAACTAGGCCTGGGCACTATCCCTGAGCTCTTCTGCTCAAGGCTACCCTCGAGCCAAGCCCCACCTCCCCTTTTCTAGAGGTTAATTGGAGATAAGAGTCTCAGTTCTTTTGTGCCCAGGCTGGCTTTGAATCTTGATCCTCACATCTCAGCCTTCTGAGTAGCTAGGATTATAGGCATGAGCCACCATGCCAGGCTATAAGGATGCTTTTCTAATGACACATGATGGATGCTGACTTCTAGTGTTGCTGACAAGTTAAAATGCACCCACTAGAAAAATTAAATGAAATACACACACAAAATGATGGAAAAAAATAAGGCTTTCTCCTAGCTGCTCTAACAACATTCTATTTTCTGTCTCAACCAAGACTCGAATGGGACTGATATGGAGTACAACTGGCCATGGGAACTTCTGAAGATTAAGAAGTGATTCTGACAGCCAAGGCTGGGAACTGCTTTGGAAAGGAAGAAATGCCCATGAGAAGAATGGGTGCACAGAGCAGTGAGGGCTGCTATCCCAGCCATCCTGGGTGCCTGCTGCTCTTGCTAACGGGATCCCTCCTTCCCTCCCTCCCTCCCTCCTTCTCTCTCTCTCTTTCTCCGTCCCTCCCTCTCTCTCTCTCTCCCTCAATATCTCTCTCTCTCTCTCTCTCTCTCTCTCTCTCTCTCTCTCTCTCTCTCTCTCTCTCTCTCTCTCTCTGCTAGAATTTCTATCCTCACTCACAGGGGATATTAAAAATGAGAATCAGCAGTAAGCAAACATCTTTGAAGAAGCAAGCACACACCTTTAGGTAAAGAGGACTAGAAAACCTCAAATCCGGCAAAAGAAACATGACAAAAATGTTTATGTGAGTCCTGCTGTAGGGAAGCTTCCCCTAAAACACTGCAAGCAACCATATTCCTCTAAAGCCAAGAAATTAATATGCATAGCCATCCTAGGCCGAGCCCCAGGCCAAGCACAGAACAAAGCTTCTCTGGGAGGCAGAGAATGAAGGTGGTTCAGAAGTCCCTGCTAAAGCAAACATGCTGATGGGCAACCCAGTAGAAAATTGGAAAAAAAAAAAATCACCTTGCAGGATTAGCTTTCTCAACCACCAGGATTCCACCAAAAGCAAATATACCAAGGATCACCCAATCAATGAATCAATGTAAACAAAAAAAAATTTTTTTAATCAAAGGAAATGTCATTATCAAAATACCAGGAGACCCCAGATGAATGTACACAAAAGAGCAAAACATGTTGAATGAGATAAGCCAAGACCAAAGGAACAAAAGGTGCATGGTCTCCTTAATATGTGGGTATTAGATCTAAACAATACAAGAGTAATGACTCAATACTCAGGTACTCCAGGTCACTGACATAAATTTGGAGATATAAATACATCTATATAGACATATAAGTCTATGATGGGAAATATATTGATATACAGATCAACATGAATCTATGACATGTAAAAACTCAGCTTAATTTTAATTATGTTCATAAATTTATATGCCAGTGATTGCATACAGAGGTTCTTTTGATTATAGAACATGACATTTGAAATATGATGTAAAAACTTTTAATAAAAGTGAAAAAAACAGCCAGGCAGGTGGCTCACGCCAATAATCCTAGCTACTCAGGAGGCTGAGATCTGAGGATCAAGGTTTAAAGCCAGCTCAGCACAAAAGAACCTGAGACTCTTATCTCCAATTAACTTCTAGAAAATGGGAAGTGGGGCTTGGCTCAAGGGTAGGGTGGTAGCCTTGAGCTGAAGAGCTCAGGGACAACGCCCAGGCCTAGGTGTAGGATGGTAGCCTTGAACTGAAAAACTTAGGGACAACACCCAGGACAAGTTCAAGCTCCATGATCCCTCGCCCCCACAAAAAAAAGTGAAAAAAAAAATCAAATATATGTGTGTGTATGTGTATATATATACATATATATATGAATGCTGAAAGCTCACTTAAGCAAAACCGCTAGTAAAGTTTGTTGGTTTAATCACACTATATTTTATTTTCAATTACAAGTTCAGTGTAATGAAAATAATAATAAAATAAAAATTAAAAATACCAGGAGAGCCATCAGTACTGGGCTGAGATTTAAGAAGCAGAGATCTGAAGATAACAGTCTGAAGCCAGGCTGGGCAGGGAAGTCTGAGACTCTAACTCCAATTAGCTATCAAAAAACAAGTGGAGCCGTGGCTCAAAATAGCTAGTCTTGAGCAAAAAAGCTCAGGGACAGAAGCACCCAGGCCCTGAGTTCAGCCCTACCACAAAAAAAAAAAAAGCTGACAAAAACCATTCTGAATGCCTATAACAGGTGCTGGTGGCTCACACCAGTAATCCTAGCTACTCTGTAGGCTGAGATCTGAGGATCACAGTCCAAAGTCATCCTGGGCATGAAAATCCATGGCATTCTTATCTCAAATTAACCACCAGAAAACCAGAAGCAGCACTGTGGCTCAAAGTGATAAAGGACTAGGCTTACACTGAAAAGCTTAGGGACAGTCCCCAGGCCAGAGTTCAAGCCCCATGAACAAAGGGGGAAAAAGTACTTAAATAAGAAGTTTCAATGCTCTGTAATAAACTTACATACCAAAAAATAACATCTTTTTCAAAAAAGCCCCTACAACCCTGTCACCTAGAGACACATTGGCTGCCAGTTTTTCAGTTTATTCAGATTTTAAACCTGCTTATGATTATATTTAGATTTAAACCTGTTTATGATTATATTTGCACATCATTTTTGTGATGTTAATTATGTTTTCTGGAGCAGGCAACTGCACTTTAGGCAGCTCTAAGTCAAGGCCTATATTCTACTCTGCCTGCTATCAACTTATCTGCCCACCTCAGACTCACCTCTACCTTCCCCTCTTCCTTCTCCTCCTTCTGCTATTCTACACTCTTTAATAACTGAGCTAAGCAATTAGCTAGATAATTAAGCATATCTGAATTGGGACTAAAACAGAACAAACAGGGATAAGGGACAGGCCCCCTCATCATGCTTCAGTTTAGAAATGGGAAACCTCTTTTGCCAGCATGTCAGACCCCCAACTGTTTCCTACTGAGCTGAGGCTGGCAAATGGGGGCTTCAACCCCAGGCCTTGCTTCTGCGAACTATAAGAAATTAGACACACATTTTTCCAGGTTTTAGATGAGAGTCCTTTCAAACACATACAGCCAGCCAACTAATTCTGAACTATTAAATTTTTAAAAAAGCCAATTTTCTGGGGGAAAAAAATGGTAACTGAAGATCATGGTAATTGAAGACCAACAAAAAGATGTGTGTTCTAAGCCTCTAAAGGGAAATAATGCCTGTGGAGATTTCCAATCAGGGTCCTGCCTCAGCCAACTTGGCAGGCTGAGGGGAAGGGCAGGAGGAAGCAGAGGTGGCAACCAAGTGATCATTCCTGAATCACTCCTGAAAATGCCACCCTTCAGGCTCTAGCATTAGAGATAAGAAACTTTGGATTGTTAAATTTTGTTTAAGCCACAAGCCCAACATTGTTGTTGGGTTTTTTTTTTAACTTGAACATTTAGATACATCACTGCTCTTAAGATACTTAAAGTCCAAAGGTTTAGACAATTTAGCAAATAAATGAAGCCAGAACAGGGTGATAGCATCCTTCAGACTCTTTCTACAACACTCAAGTACCAGAGAGAGGCTGGAGAGATTTAAATAAGAACCAAGAGGGCTTTTACGTGTATATTATACACGTGTATACATAATATACTATATGTATACTATTCATTTACATGTACACATATACATATAACATGGAGTTACAAAAGAAATACTCAGCTTAACTAGGTACTGGTGGCTCATGCTTGTAATCCTAGCTAAACAGAGAGTTGAGATGCGAGGACCATGGTACAAAGGCAGCCTGAGCAGGAAAGTTCCTGAGACTCTGATCTCCAATAAACTACCAAAAAAAGAAGGAAGTAGAACTGTGGCTCAAATGGTAGAGTGCTAGCCTTGAGCAAAAAATGCTCAAGGACAACAAGCAGGTCCGAAGTTCAAGCTCCAGGACTGGCATCAAAAAATAAACTAAGGACTGGGAGGCAGCTCGGTGGTAAAGTGCTTGCCTACCAAGTCTAACATCCCGTGTTAGACTCTCAAAAAAGAAAAAAATAGTAAAATTTAAAAGGCAACAAAGGGCCGGGAGTTTGGCCGAGAGGTAGAGTGCCTGCCTAGCATGCACGAAGACCCGGGTTCAATTCCTCGGTACCACATACATAGAAAAAAGCCGGAAGTGGTGCTGAGGCTCAAGTGGTAGAGCTCTAGCCTTGAGAAAGTCCAAAGACAGGGTTCATGGCCTGAGCTCAAGCCCAGGACTGGCAATAAATTAATTAATTAAATAAATAAAAGGCAACAAATGTTACGTGATTTTATTCATTTGCAGAATCTAGACCCAAGAGAATGATGACAATTACAATAGGACACAATGCAAAAAGGATTCTCTAGGTCAGAACCAGAGGGACCAGGAAGGAGAAGAAAGAACACTGAGGGTGAAGAGGATCCAGGTATGGTATATATCAAGACAACATGAGACCTGAAAGGAGGGGAAGGAACAGGGTATGAAAGGAGTGAACTTGTTCAGAGTATATCATATGAATGTATGGAAGTACCATAATGTATAGAAATCCTCTGAACTGTTATGTATGCTAATGAAAAGATACATTGGGGGGGTGTCAGTTTGTGGTGACTTGAACTCAGGGCCTGGGCACTGTCCTTAAGCCTCTTTGTGCTCAGAGCTAGGGCTCTACCACTTGAGCTAAAGTGCCACTTTTGACTTTTGGGTAGTTAATTGGAGATAAGAGAGAATCTCATGGGGACATTTCTGCCTGGGCTGCCTTTGAACCACGATTCTCAGACCTCAGCCTCCTGGGTAGCTAGGATTATAGGCAACAGCCACCAGCGCCCAACTTTTTTTTCTTTTCTTTTCTTTCTTTTTTTTTTTGCCAGTCCTGGGGCTTAAATTCAGGGCCTGGGCCCTGTCCCTCAGCCTCTTGTGCTCAAGGTTAGTTAGTGCTCTGCCACTTGAGCCACAGCACCATTCGCAAAAGATGCAATCGTTTTAGACAAATGTCTTTTTTTTTAAATTACGTACTTTTTAAAATAATTGTTCCAACAGTAAGCAATAATGGAAGGAAGGATGGAGAGTTTAAACCAAATGAAACTTAAACAACCAACTATAAAAGTGAAAAAAAATGAAGCTCAAGAAAGAAAAAGACCTAGAAGGGACAGAGTGGAAAAAAAAATGTGTAATATGCAACCAAATTTTCTAGGAAAAAAAAAGTCTCCACTTAGGGCCTGGTCTGTTTTGAAGCAGCCCTAGGAGCTGTGGGAATGTGAAATCTCAGGTTCTGCACACCTGTGAATCAGAATCTACACTGTAATGAAGCCCTCACAGGAATCTTCCATATTACAGTAAGCAGCTAAATTCCAAGGGAAATTCCAAGTGTTCTATCACTTCTGTTACAATCCAAATACGGAACAACTCAATCTAAATTAGGGTCATAAAGAAACTCCCCCAACCCAGGAGGGGGAAAAAAAAGGAAATAGTTTAAAACTAAAATTCAATGACATAATTGATAGAGTAGATGCTGTTTTCCATGGAAAGTCAAGATTTTCTCTCTCTTGCCAGTCCTGGGGCATGAACTCAGAACCTAAACATTGTCCTTGGGATGTCTCAAGGCTAGTGCTCTATCACTTGAGCCACAGCACCACTTCTGGTTTTTTTCTGTGTATGTGGTACCAAGGAATTGAACTCGGGTCTTTATATATGCTAGTCAAGCACTCTAACACTAGGTCAAACTCCTGGCCCAGATCTTCTCATTTCTTACCATCTAACACCAAACTAGTAAAAATTTGAAACAAGATCACCTATACATGGGAATGTATATGTACTTGTATGTGGATATGTGAAATGTTCATTAACATACCCTTCTCCTTCCTAGCATGACATTCCAACACATTCCAAGCCTTGTAGCTCTTAGTAACACAATTGCATCTGAATCACATGTTCTGCATCACTGATGTTCAGCATGACATGGTATCTCTAGAGATGACAACTCAGAATTACTGTGTACTAGAAACTTAAGAAATGTTCAGAGAAGGGTGATGGATGAATGGAGAAATCATTAAAAGAAATAAGATCTCAGAGCCAGGCACTAACGGCTTACATCTGCAGTCCTACCTACTCAGGAGACTAAGATCTAAGGAACACAGTTCAAAGCCAGCCCAGGCACTAAAATCCTCAAGACTCTTATCTCCAATTAAACACCAGAAAACTGGAAATGGTGCTGTGGTTCAAGTGGCAGAATGCTAGCCTCAAGGTGAAAGAGCTCAGGGACAGCACCCAGGCCTAGAGTTCAAGCCCCATTACAAGCCAAAAAAAAAGAAAGAAAAGAAAAAGTTCTGTGATGGAAGGTATGGAGAGGTGGTAAAGTTAGAGTTGAGGAAGAGTAGGAGGAGTTACTGGGACTTTTCAGGAGTATTCAAGATGTACTTCAGCCCCACCCCCCTGAAAAATGTAACTTCATATGTGTGTGTTCCTAAGTGCATGCATGTACCCCTCCTGTACATTACTTTTATAATAACAATAACAAATTAAAAAAAAAACCCTCAGGGATAGCCTAGGTTTTTAAATCTCTGAGTTCAAACCCCAGACCAGCACAAAACTGTGCACACACACATACAAATTTCTTTTAAATACCTCATTTACACATGTTAAATGATACATGGGGGGCCGGGAGTTTGGCCTAGTGGTTAAAGTGCTTGCCTAGCATGCACGAAGACCAGGGTTCGATTCCTTGGTACCACATACATAAAAAAAAAAAGCCGGAAGTGGTGCTGAGGCGCAAGTGGTAGAGCACTAGCCTTGAGAAAGTCCAAGGACAGTGCTCAGGCCCTGAGCTCAAGCCCAGGACTGGCAAAAATAAATAAATAAATGATACATGGGATCTGCTCCAAAATTATGAAGGAGAGCAGGAATTTGGCCTGGTGGTAGAGTGCTTGCCTAGCATGCACAAAGACCAGGGTTCCACTCCTTGGAACTACATACACAGAAAAAGCTGGAAGTGGTACTATGGCCCAACTGATACAGAAAGCTCGAGGACAATGCCCAGGCCCCAAGTGCAAGCCACAGGATTGCCCTCCCCCCCCCACAAAAAAAAAAAGCCACTTGTTACATACCCAAAAGAATCAAAAGCCAAAAAACAAGAAACTTGAACAGCCATATGCACACCCGTGATCTTATTAGCACCACTCACACTAGCCAAAAGGCGAAAACAACTCTAATGCCCATCAACATAAAATAGTCTGTAAGTACAATGGAATTTTTTAACATAAAAAGGAAAAAAAAGCACCCAGGCGCAGTGGCTCAAGCCTATAATCCTCACTACTCAGGAGGCTGAGATCTGAGGATCACAGTTCAAAGCCAGCTTGGGCACAAAAGGACCTGAGACTCTTATCTCCAAAACCTCTAGAAAACAGGAAGTGGGGCTTGGCTCAAGGGTAGGACAGTAGTCTTGAGCTGAAGAGCTCAGGGACAGTGCCCAGGCCGAGTTCAAGTCTCAGAACCTACCAAAAAAAAAAAAAAAATGGAAAAAAGGCAGTACACCAATGGCTTACACCTGAAATCCTAACTATTCAGGAGGGTAAGACCTGATGATTGTGGTTCAAAGCCAGCACAGGCAGGAAAGTCCATGAGATTCTTACCTGAAATCAAACACCAAAAAGCCAGACGTGGAGATTTGGCTCAAGTGGCAGAGTGCTAGCTATGAGCAAAAAACCTGAGACAGTATTCAGACCTTGAGTTCAAGCCCCAGGACTGGTATATGAGCACACATCCATACACACACATACATATTCCCTTGCTCTCCCTTTCCCCCTCTCCCCCACCACCTCTCCCCTCACAAATGGAGACATGCCTATCAAGGGAAGGTTTTTCTGAACATTGCTCAGACATTCTAGAAAGGAATTCTTCAGAAAACCCTAGCCTTGGAACCATGCAGATGCTTAGGCAGGTTGAGGTGCTGATCCTTGAAGTATGAAGCGATAAGACGGGGAGATGTCCTCGCCTGTAGGCCAGCACTCATCCCGCCATGCTGTCTCCACATGGCTGGGCTGCTGAGCTACAAGGCAAAGACCTGATGAACAAGGACAAGATCTTCCCTGTCTATGTCACACACCTGTGGAGATGCAGATGGGAAGGTACTAAAGGCATTCTCAGCATAAAAACAGTGTAAGACAGGGCCGGGAGTTTGGCCTAGTGGTTAAAGTGCTTACCTAGCATGCATGAAGACCCGGGTTCAATTCCTCGGTACCACATATAGAAAAAAGCTGGAAGTGGTGCTGAGGCTCAAGTGGTAGAGCTCTAGCCTTGAGAAAGTCCAAGGACAGTGCTCAGGCCCTGAGCTCAAGCCCAGGACTGGCAAAAAAAAAAAAAAAAAAAAAAAACAGTGTAAGAGTAGTCTCCGTTCCCATCACCCCAATCTCTTGATTTTTGAGAAAGAACATCATCGCGTTGCTCAGGCTGACCCTGAACTGGTAGACTTGAGCAATCATCCTGTCTCAGTGTCCCCAGTGGCTGGGACTACAGCATGTACCACCACTCTGGCTCCATGGGCATTGTAGGGTATGTCTGCCTAACTGTCCTAGCAGTCCCCCAGCCCCGCCCATCCTGAAAGCTGTTATCCCCTTCCTTGCTTGATTCATAGACCTCTCCATACCCCCTGCTAATCCATCACTCCAAAAATATGATTCCATTGCCTTCAGAGACATCCCAGTGCGCTGTGCTTTTGTTTTTGCGAGACAGGTCTCATCATCCATCAGTCTAACCCATTGCTCTACTTTCTACCACCACATAGGCAAGCAGATATTGCCAGTAAGAAAAAGAAATCTGGAAAGACGACTCATGAACTTCATCTAAAATGACAGTGTGATTGCAAACCAGGAATGGACACTGGCTCCGGCTGTAGAAATCTGTTACTCCTCCCTATGCCTTCCCCATACCTGTTCTTGGCAGAAAACCTCAACACTACCACACCAAGAACCAGATTTCCAGCACTTTCAGGAACCAACTGTCCAAATCACAGCACCAATACTAACTTCATAGAAACTGTTCTTGTCAAGGTCACCAATGAACATCATGTAACCAACACCAATGAAAAGAATCCTTTCTCTTCTCCTACCCTCTCCTCCTCTGCACACAGCACGTATCAACTGTGATAAAATTTTGCCCACAAAATACAAAAAAGCTCTTCTTAGCAGTTCTGGTCCAGAATAGATTCTCAGCCTCTGTCTTTCCCAGGGCTTCAAATTTGCCCTATAGCATTCCCTGTGTTTCCAACTCTTCCTCTTCACCTGGTTTCTATCTGCGGTCCGCTTCAGAAATCAAGTTTACAGGTAAGGGAGCTCATTTGTTCTGGTGAATTACACACAGCTTCCAAACTGGTGAGCCACCCCAGACTCCTAAGACTTCCTGCCATCTCTCCTCACATGGCAATCTCAGGAGAAGCTCAAACTCAACAATCCCAAAATAAATCTCTCCATTCATCCCCCTTAAAATCTGTTTGATCAGCCAGGGAGCCAGTGATTCACATCTATAATCCTAGCTACTCCGGAGACTGAGATCTGAGGAATGACATTGACAGCCAGCCTGGGCACAAAAGACTTACCTCCAATTAACTGCCAGGAAACTGGAAGTGGTACTGTGGCTCAAGTGGTAGAGTGCTGGCCTTGAGCTGAAGAGCTCAGGTACAGAGCTGAAGCCCCATGACTGACTAAATAAATAAACAAATAAAATGTTCCCTCTCCACATTCACTTCCCATCTAACCACAGCACACACATCTAGGAGAATCTAAGTCTTTACACTAAAGCCAGAAACCTGGAAGTTAATTTGTTTTCCTATACCTCTTCCTAACTTATCTAGTTCTACTAATGTGGACTCCAAATTACCTTTCAAATCCATCCCTTTCTTCCACCTCTGCTACAGCCACATCTTAGTCACCAGCCAATGACCACTTGTGATTCCTAACTCCTCAGCCACCTGGGCCTTCTTCAAATCCCAGGAAATTTTCTTTAACATGTTAATGACAGTGTGCTTGGGGCTCCAGTGTCTCACTAGAATAAAAGCAAAACCCTGCCTTGACCTTAGCCTAGAGACCTCTGCCCAGCCATCCAGCTTTCTTTTACTGCCTCCATGGAGAGTCTCCTTCTGTCTCTGTCTGTCTCTCTCTCTCTCTCTCTCTGTCTCTCTGTCTCTCCCTCTCCCTCTCCCTCTCCCTCTCCCTCTCCCTCTCCCTCTCCCTCTCTCTCTCTCTCTCTCTCTCTCTCTCATCCTGAGGCTTGAACTCAGGGCATGAGCACTCTCCTTAAGCTTTCTCAAGGCTAATGCTCTACCACTTGAGCCACAGCACCATTTTCAACTTTAGTCTTTGTGCATGCTAGGCAAGCACTCTACCACTAGAGTAGGGGGCCAAATTCCTAGCCTCCGTGGAGTATTTTTAACAAGTCTACTTCTTGCTAATGCTGTTGTAGAAAGACTTGAAGTGAAATGGAACAAAGTCTAGTCAAGAAACTAAAGAAAGACCATCTCAGAGGATGAGGTTGGAGCTGGTACGAGCCGATAGAATGGAACCACATCATTGAAGACCCTATAGGCCAAGCTTAAAGGGCTCACTGAGAGCACTGGAAAGCCAGAAAACTGGTGACATCATTAGGCCTCCTGTTGCAAAGGTCACTCTGACTATAGAGTAAAAAACAGCCAGGAGGGCCAAGAGCACTTGGGGAAGGTGACACAGACCAGACTAGAAACAATGGCAGTTATTTTAGGGCCAGTAACAATTTTAAACTGACAACAATTAGTTAATAGGTAATTTAAGATTAATATATAATTTGAGATTTTTAGGAAGGCTCCATGTAAGTGGACACTGGTTTCTGGTGCCTGAAATCCTAGCTACTCAGGAGGCTGAGATCTGAGGATCAATGTTCAAAACCAGTCTGGGCAGGGAAGTCCCTCAGAATCTTAACCACCAAAAAACTAGAAGCGGTTCCAAGTGCTAGAGTGCTAGCTCTGAGCAAAAAATCTCCCAGAAACCACCAGAGTACTAGCCAGATCACCAACACAAGAGGCTCAATGTGAAAGTGTTACTAGAGGTGCTCCAAGGCTAAAATTCATTCCTAACAATGGAGCCAGTTAATCAATAACTGGTCTTCCTTTCCAGAAGAAAGAAAGAGATTGTGGGGAAGATAAGAAAAAAGAAGAATACTAGCTCATAAATTAGGACAGAGGAAAGGGAAGGACCAAAACCAAGCAGCTGAGGAAATTTAATTGCGCTGATCAACTCCGCTTGAGGGTGACTCTAGCAACCATCTAAGGTGGGAAGAATGAAAGTTTACTCTTACAATTCAGCACCAATAATAAGATCTGATACAAACTTGGTTCTCAGACTAAGAACCTAACAGTGGTTGTCTAGGAGAAACAAGTGAATGAGGATGAGCTAGAGGTCTGTGGATGCAAGAAATAGGTATGTGAGATGAATAAAGATCTAATGTATCAGGGCCATGGGGGCAAGACTATACAGTGTAGAATAGAACACAAACACACACATACACACATACACACACACACACACACACTGTTAGGTATCCTGGCTCACACCTATAATCCTACTCAGGAGGCTGTGATATGAGGATCAAGATTTGAAGCCAACCAAGATCCTTATCTCCAATTAACCAGTAGAAACTGGTTTTAGTGTAGCTTTAAAGGTAAAAGACCATCCTACAGCAAAAGTTCTAAGAGCACAAGACCCTGAGTTTAAGCCCCAGTACCAGCACCAAAAGTATATGTTAGAAGGACATGTTAGTTTGCCTCACTATGACAACCCTTTTATTATTTATATCCCATAACTTCATGCTGGATATTTTAATTCTATACAACCAAATTGATCTTAAAACAATCAAAATTAAAAAGTAAAGACAAGGGGCCAGGAGTTTGGCCTAGTGGTATAGTATTTGCCTAGCATGCATGAAGACCTGGGTTCAAATCCTCCATACCACAGACACAGAAAAGGCTAGAAGTGGTTTAGGAGCTCAATGCTGGTAAAGTGCTAGCCTTGAGCAAAAAAAAAAAAAGCTCAGGGGTAGTACTCCGCCTCTAAGTTCAAGCCTACAAACTGGCGAGAGAGACAGAGAGAGAGAGACAGAGAGAGAGAAGACAGAGAGAGACAGAGAGACAGAGAGAAAGACAAAGACAGAGAGACAGACAGAGAAAGACAATATTCACTGCTGCACTATTCATAAGAGCCAGGAAACAGCCCCCAAATAAGATGTCATTTGCAGGGGAATCGAAGGACTTAGAAAAAAATTAAATGAAGTTGGGCTGAGAGACAAATGGTTTAGATTTTGTCACTTCTATTGATGTTAGATCTAATATACAAACATGCAGGATAACATATACAAGGTTATAGTCACATATACACAAAACAGACTGACTTAACAAATGTATACTTAGGAGTCTGTGTAACTCCTCTGAAAAAAACCAATGAACCATTTAACACAATAAATATCAGGAAATTGAAACATGTTCAGGGATGGAGAGAGTAACAAGAGGAGGGGTCACAGGAACAGAGGAAGAAAGGGTGAGCAGATGCAGTCATTATTTTCAATGTATATATGTAAAAAATGAACTATGTAGTTTGAAGGTAGGATGGGATGGGGTTTGGAGAAGTGGGAGGAATGAGAGAATGACATTGTCCAAGATACATTGTATCATAACCTGACTTCTGGAACTGAAACCATTCTATATCATTACTTAAAAATAATACTTAAAAAATTGTTCCATGAAAACATTATGATCATAGGATTTTCATAGAATGAAATGAATTTTCCTCTAGATCCTGAGGAAAATTTTATCTGCTCACCAAAGGAATAAAGCCTTCCTAGTTGGGTGGGGAATTAAAACGTATGAGGGTTTCAAGAAAAAAATAAAGAATTGGGGCTAAAGGAGTTTGGCCTAGTGGTAGAGTGCTTGCCTAGCATGCACAAAAACTTGGGTTCAATTCCATGGAACCATATACATAGAAAAAGCCAGAAGTGGTGTGTGGCTCCGGTGGTATAGTGAGAAAGCCCAAGGACAGAGCTCAGGCTCTGAGTTCAAGCCCCATGACTGGTAAAAAAGAAAAAAAAAAACAAACAGAATTTCTAGGCTAGTCAAATAAATACTACCTGTGCCTATAATCCTAACTACACAGGAGGTTGAGATTTGAAGATCATGGTTCAATGCCATCCCAGACAGAAAAGCCTCACCTCCTCTCCCTTGTATCCCCCACACAAACCCCGGACCTGGCGCTTGAACTCTGGGCCTGGGAGTTGTCCCTGACCTTCTTTTTGTTTAAGGCAAGTGCTATACCATTTAAGCCTCGGCAACACTTCCTAGTTTTTTGAGTAGTTTGCTGGAGATAAGAATCTCACAGAATTTCCTGCCAAGGCTGTCTTTGAATCCAGATCTCCAGCTCTCAGCCTCCTGAGAATCTAGAATAACAGGCGTGAGCCATTGGTGACAGGCTCATATGAGACTAGTACCTCCAATTAACTACTTAAAAAAAATAGAATAGCACTGTGGCTCAAGTGGTAGAGCACTAGCCTTAAGCACTAAGAGGCTTAGGGACATACCCAGGCCCTAAGTTCAAGCTCTTCAACAGACAAAAGAAAAAAAAATAATAACAACAAAAAAAAAACCCTGGCACCAGTGGCTCATACTCATAATTGTAACTACTCAGGAATTTTGAGATCTGAGAATCAAATTTGGTACTAGCACTAAATAAATAGTTAAAGGGGAAGGGGGAGGTAATTTCTCCCAAATCTTTTCAGCTACTTTACCAGTGAGCTTTGTTTTTAAGAATACAAGGATCATTGATGACTAATTTTAAGCTATTCAACATCATCATTTTGGAAATAATTTCTTTGCCAATTTTAGAATAAGAACAAAACTCTTTGGAGGGTAAAGAACTAGAAGGAAAAGAGTGAAAATTGTAGCAGTAGAGTTCACTGGACATTGATGAAAGTGAAGTACACAGCTCATGAGTGAGATGGAAAGGAGGAACTGGGAGAGAATGAGGGAATGGAAGATACTGTAAGGAAATGGACTCATTATCTGACTCATGCAATTGTAATCCCTCCATACATCACCTCTATAATAACAATAAAGTAATTTATAAAAATCCCATCAGTTTCATTTGTTTTAGGGATAGAGATTTAAACTTATAATTTCCAAAGCTACTGCATATTTGACTGATTCTAGCATGTGACAATGAAAAACATAAACATGACGTTTCAGGTCCATTAAGTTCTAAAATAGCTTAAAAACTACAACTGTGTTCTTATCTCCTACAGTATGACATACTTTAGTATTTTAGATTTTCTCGATTATGTCTGGTTCACACTTTAAAAAAAGAAAAAAAGTAGTAGCTGGGCACCAGTGGCTCACACCTGTAATCTGAGCTAGTCAGGAGGCTGAGATCAGAGGATTGTGGTTCAAAGTCAGTCCAAGCAAGAAAGTCCAGGAGACCCTTATCTCCAAGGAACCACCTGAAAACCTGAAGTGACTCTGTGGCTAAAAGTAGTAAAGCATTAGTCTTTAGGAAAAAGCTCAGGGGTAGTGCCCATGCCCTGAGATCAAGCCCCCATGACCAACTGGAGAGGGGGAGCGGGAGGGGTAGAGGGCAGGGGGAGGGGGGAGAGGAGGAGGGGGGAGCTAATTTCCAAGAATGCCAATGGCCCCAAACACCCCTCATTTGGTCTCTTCCCATAATATACCAGGTCTGGCTTGTATGCTCGGGCAATGACAGTATGCTTCCATGATTAGATACCACACTACACTGTTTCCTTTTATTACTTGTCTTGTTTGGGGGGACAGGGTCTCACTAAATTAGGCTGGCCTCAAATTTGCAATCGTCCTGGCTCTACTGCCAAAATACTGGGATTACAAGTATGAACTACCAGCTCTCCACAGTATTATTATATTCATCCTCTGTCAGGTCACTAACTGGGGAGAAAGTTAGCTGCCACTTTATAAAGTAGTATTATGTATGGAACTGAGGCCTTCAGCCAGTAAGTGCACCATCTTGAAATCACATCCTCCAGCCAAGACACACATTCAGATGACTGCAACCTCTGGAGAGATTCTGAGACAGAAGCAGCCACTCAACTTTTCCAGGATTCTGACTTTAGAAAACAACTGTCTTGTACATCTTCCGGAAAAGGTGTCGCTTAAAAGTAAACACAGCTGGGCTGGGCATATAGCTTAATGGAAAGACACCATGGGTAAGGCTTTGGGTTCAAATACTTAGAGCACAAGAAAGGAAAAAAGTAACCAGACACAGTGGCAAATCACTCTCGTGTTTTATCTTGAGACCAGTTATATCAGAAACCTTTCAGAAGACTCACCAATTATTCCATTACTAGGTTGTCATATTGTCTCCAAATTTAGCTTATAAAAGATCTCCTGCCAGGTACTGGTGGCTCATGCCTATAATCCTAGCTAATTAGGAAGCTAAGCTCTAAGGCTTATAGTTCAAAACAGTCCAGGCAAGAAAGTCTGTGAGACTTTTTTTTTTTTTGGCCTGGGACTTGAACTCAGGGCCTGGGCACTTGTTCTACTGCTCTTGGACACTTTTTGCTCAAGGCTAGCACCCTGCCACTTGAGTCACAGTACCACTTCTGGCTTTTTCTGAGTATGTGGTACTGAGGAATTGAACTTCATGCATGCTAGGCAAGCTAGGCCAAACTCCTGGCCCAATCATTACTGTATTAAAAAAAACTTTTTTGTTATTATAAAGGTGATGCCCAGAGGAGTTACTATATCATTCAACCTTCCTGTACCTCTTAAGATTTGGTTACTGAATTCTTCATCATTTTTCTACTTTTTGGAATCAGAAACATCCTTGGAAATCCTTTTTCTTTTTTGATCAGTTATGGGACTTGAAATCAGGGCCTAGGCATTAGAACTGAGCATTTTTGCTCAAGGATAGCTCTCTACCACTTTGTGCCACCAGTTTTCTGTTGGTTAATTGAAGATAAGAGTCTCATGGGGCTGGGAGTGTAGCCTAGTGGTAAAGAAGACCAGGGTTCAATTCCTCAGTACCATAACATAGAAAAAAGCCGGAAGTGGTGCTGAGGCTCAAGTGGTAAAGCTCTAGCCTTGAGAAAGTTCAAGGACAGTGCTCAGGCCCTGAGCTCAAGCCCAGGACTGGAGGGGAAAAAAAAAAAACAGGAATGATAATATGTTCTGTCAGCTCTCAGCTTCAAAATGTTCAGTGAGAGCCAATCACCAGTGGCTCATGCCTATAATCCTAGATATTTAGGAGGCTGAGATCTGAGGAGGTCGCAAGTTGAAGCCAGCTACAGCAGGAAAATCTGTAAGATTTATCTTCAATTAATTTTAGAAAAGGTCAGAAATGGAGCTACAGTTCAAGTGATAGAGCACTAGCTTTGTACAAAAGGAACTCAGGGACAGCACCCAGGGACAGGCCCAGGACCTGAAAGAAAAGGAAAAAAAAAAAAAAAGTTCATGGAGTATTGAGCAATCCTACCAGGAACCTCTAAGAATTTCAGGGCAACTGGGAACTGGTGGTTACTCAGAAGGCAGATATCTGAGGACCATGGTTCAAAGCAAGCCCCAGCAGTTAAGTCACTCAGACTCATCTCTAATTAACCTCTAGAAAACTGGAAGTGTTGCTGTGACTCAATGATAAAGCACTAGCCTTGAGGAAAAAGAGCTCAGCAACAGTGCCCAGGCCTTCAGCTCAGGTCCCACAACCACCAACAACAACAAAAAAATATAATTTCAGGGCGTGAATTCTTCCAGTTTCTACTAAGACATTAGTAGTATCTACTTTGTGTTCAAATTGAAGTCTTCTTTTCCTATCTTAATATGCCCTTGTCTCACTTAGACTTGTACTTTTTCCACGGAGAATCCTAGCAAAGCATCTACTTTTCAGACACAGGAAATTCTTTCTGGGATTTCATATAATACCCAGTTTCCACTGGGAAATGATGCAAATAGAAAAGGAAATGGACTAGGAGTATAGCTCAGTGATAGTGCACTTCACATGTAACAAGGCCCAGTGTATAATCCATAGCACCAAGAAAAGTACTTGGATGTGTTCAGAATAAGCAGACGAGCTAACAGAACTGTAACTACACACAGGGTTGTATATCCTAGGCTTCTTCCAACTCACATTATCTAATTTTCCGTTATTGTACCGAAGACCTTAGATACTCAAAAAGAAAAAGCGGTTTGTTAAACATGTCATTTGAAATATGATGTAAACATCAATGTTAATAAATTCTTTAAATAAAAAAAAATCTAGTAGCAAGGAAAAAAAAAAGAGAAAAAGAGATTCTTAGTTCAGAATCTTAAAGTCCAGTTCACAGCATGTTGCTTTGGACCCTCAAGGAAGACAATGAAGGCATTATGATTGGAAGTACTTGGAGAAACTGCTCATGGCAAAGTGGCCAGGAAATAGAGGAAGAAGCAACTAACTGTCCCAATATCCACTTCAAGGACAATCCGTGAGTCCAAATTTCTCACTTGGCTCCACCATATGCCAACAGGATGCCTTTGGGAGACACTTATTCAAACAATAACACAATTCTCTACTACCACCAAAAAAGAAAAAAAAATCCTCCACATTTCTCATTTCATTTAATCCACACAATCAGAAAAACTAGTATTGTCTTTGTAAAGTTGTCCATGCTGCGGTTTAGGAAAACCATGCTCAATATCCCATCACTAATAAAGTTCCGGAACCACTCCAGGTATTGATGATTTACGTCTGTAAGCCTAGCTACTCAAGAGGCTGAGATCTGAGGATCAAGGTTCGAAACCAGACCAGGCAGAAAAGTCTGTGAGACTTTTATTTCCAATTAACTCAGTTAAAATCCGGAAGTGGAAGTATGGCTCAAGTGGTAGGGCACCCGCCTTGAGGGAAAACTGCCAAGAGACAGTGTGAGACCATCCGGTGCGGCCTTCCACGGTCGCTCCATTTCTCAGAACTTCAATACTGAGTATCACTTGTACTTTAAAAACAATGCCATGGGGGGTGGAGGGGAGGGTAATGGGGACCAAGACATGTGAAAGGGTATCAATATATGTGAACTAATGCACCTTCTATCTGGCAAATATCATGTAACCTTTTTATTAATTACAATAAAAAAAAAAGAAAACAATGCCTTGATTTGTTCTAAGGTTGACCTCCAAGAATCTTTCCACCGCGCTTAGAACACTGATCACTTGCACATCTACAAGATACGCTATCCCTCTGACAGTCAGAACGACTGGCCTGCCATCCCCCAAAGTGAAGAAATGAGGTTAGGAAACTAGGGCACATTGGAGTTTGTCTGCTCCGTAAGTGCTGAAGGCAAGTCATAGATAACTTACAGCATCAGCCAAGTCTCTTCCACCAACAACTCAAAATCAGTCCACCTGATTCTCACCTGGTGACAACATCGCCTGAGGGTCACCACAAAGGGACCAAACAAACCCGTCTGGGGCACACGGTCTCGGGGGCCCAAGCACGAGAGACCAAGGGCAGAGAAGCGGGGCCGGGCACGGGGTCTGGAGAAGCCACCCTGGGCGCCAGCCCCCTACCGAAAAGGCGGCGAGGGCAACGCGGAACGCGCCGACTCCCAGCCAAAACAACTTCGGGAACCAGCGGACCGGGTCCCACAAGTTCGGCCCTAAGTTTCAGCCACACTCGGTCGCTCCCATCCCGCCCGGGACGGCCGCCGAGACAGTGAGGAAGTGGACGGTCCTCGGGCGGGAGGCCCGGAAGGACAGGAAGGGGAAGCGGTGGCCATTTGTGGGAAAGGGAGGGGGGCCAGGGAAAGGCCGGGGCACCGCCCCCACCTCCCCAGTCCGAGGCCCCGCACGGTCCCCCGCCACCCACGGCTCCCCCGGGGGTCCCAAAGCCGGGGCGGGGGGGGGGGAGGAAGGGGAGGAGGGCCCGGGCGTCGCCCAACGCCGGCTCCAGGGAGCCACGCGCCCCGCGGCGGCCCGCGGGACTCCGGGTGGCGGCGCGCCCTCAGTCCTTGTCCGACCCCGCCCGGAGAGGCCCCGGCCCCGCGTGGCGACCGTACCTGGGACCCGTCCCGCGCCGCCTCAGGCGTCCGCACCAGGCCAGCAGCTCTTAAGTGCGCCCCGCCCACTCCCGGGGCCGGACCCTGGCCGTCCCCAGCCGATTTGTCATTGAGCAGCCCCGGCTCGCTTCCCCACCCACCCACCCCCACGCTCGCCCCCGACGTCGTCCAGGCAACCTCTCCTCCCGGGAGCGCGCGCTCCCTTCCGCCCTCGCCCTTCCTCCCCTAGAGGCCACGCCCATGTAAGGCATACCAAACCAATCCAAAGAGGGCCTTAAAATCCACAGGGGGCGGAGAAAGCAGCTTCGCCAATGAGAACCCGCCCCTGGAGGAGGGGCGGTCCCGACAGGCCAGCCCCGCCCACCTCCTGGAGTCCGGGAGCGCCGCGCTGCACGTGACCGCTGCTGCAGTGGAGAGGCTGGGAACTGGTCTGGGGACGCCGGGCGTGGGCAGGGGAGCGGCGCTCGTGGGGTGGCGGCCAGGGCGAGGCTGAAGTAGTGAAAAGTAAAAGCGAAGCACTGACCTCATAGACCACATCCCAGGAAGAGGACGAGGCGGCCACGTTGGCTTGCGCACGGGTGTGGCAGGGGTCTTCCAGCGCTGCACGCCCGCCGTTTCCCTCCTGGGCCGCCACCACTCGCCTGTCTAATGACATCCCACTGGCAGTAATCAAGTTACTTAAGCAGTGCCTGGCTGTGACTTGACCCAGGTCACATACTAGGTCTCCAGCCTTTACTGCCATCGCCTGAGGCGGAAAGTAGAGGGTGGGGGAGCGAAGTCCGGAGGTGAAAATGGAAGGGGTGACACTGTTGTAAAGGACTTGTACTCGTTGCCTGGCGTCTGTGACGGCAGCCCCTCTGTACATCACCTTTACAATAGAATGTTTAAAAAGAGGAAATGCAGTGGGCTCACCACTGGCTTGCTTGTACAAGCTGCCCCTCCCTCAGCCTCAGAATCCCAGGTTCTCGTGATTGTCTATCAAAGAGGTTGATCCCCCAGCCAGCCCCTTCTTTCTACAGCTGAACGCTAAACCCCGCACACATACCTCTATAGCAAAGTTCACTGCGTGTATCACAGTAGATAGTTTAAATGTTTGCTTCTAATCTCTTAAGGGAGCCCTTTCCTTCACTATGATACAGAAGCTACCACTGCGCATTTTTTTTTTTTTTTTTTTTTGCCAGTCTTGGGTCTTGAACAGGGCCTGGGCACTGTCCCTGAGCTTTTTGCTCAAGGCTAGCACTTCTGCCACTTGAGCCACCGTTTTTTTCTGTTCATATGGTACTGAGAAATTGAACCCAGGGCTTCTTTGCAAGCACTCTACCACTAAGCCACCTTCCCAGCCCCTATGTAATTTGTATGGATTAAGATACAGACGTATTTTATCAGATGCTATGTGCTTAGATCACATTACTTCACACCAACAACTAACAGATTGACACCTCTTTCCATCATATCTAGCAAGGATGGGAGCCTCTAGACTGGAGAAGGGCCATAGAAGGCCCTAGAAATCATTTGGTACATGATGGGACAGACACTTGTCCTTCTTATAGGCCAGGTGGTCTGTATTGATTGGGATGGGGGTGAGGTATCAGTATGGGGACTTGAATTTAAGGATTCACAGGACTTTATCTGCTCTGGCTATGGGCTCTATCTCTAGAGCCACACCTCCAGTTCTATTCTGTTTCTCATTTAGAGATAAGAGTTGTAGAATTTATCTTCCTTTAGCTAAGAACTTTGATCCTCTGATCTTTGTCTCCTGAAGTCTGACTACAAGCACAACCAACCAGCACTCTGCTCTATACTGATCATTTTGTATGGCTCACCAATAATATTTTAAATATAAATACATTGTAGTCCTGCTATTCATTTACCCAGACTAAGGCTGTATCTTGAGACATCCTGGCACCCACAACCAGATGTATCTTGACTATAGCTAAAGAAGTATGAGATTTATAGAGTGAAACCCCTATAAGATTTATAATGTGAAACCCCCAGCATGTTTGCTGGCCTTCTTTAAAAACCACCTGCTTGGGGCCGGGAGTTTGGCCTAGTGGTTAAAGTGCTTGCCTAGCATGCATGAAGTTCGATTCCTTGGTACCACATACATAGACAAAAGCCGGAAATGGTGCTGAGGCTCAAGTGGTAGAGTGCTAGCCTTGAGAAAGTCCAAGGACAGTGCTCAGGCCCTGAGCTCAAGCCCAGGACTGGCAAAAAAAAAAAAAAAAAAAAAAAACACCTGCTTTTACATATCTAGGCTGCACTTTGAGATCCCGATCTTGGGGTGTAGTCCTGGCATCCCAATCGTGTTCTGAGTGGTCTCATAGTTTATCCACCTCTGGACAACTACATAAATATAAATGGCTCTTGATTTAAAAAAAAAAAAGAGGGAGGGGGGAAGGGCTGTTTCCTAACCCTGACAGCACAGAGGCTTTACTCAATTTTAAATGAGAGTACATAGCAAAAAAAATTAAAGTAACTATATGGGGCACTAGTGGCGCTTTCTTGTGATCTTAGCTACTCTGGAATCTGACAGCTGGAAGATAAGAGATAAAGGCCAGCAGAAGCAGAAAAATGTGTCAGATTCCATCTCCATATTGGCCAGCAAAATTCAAGACTGAAGGTGTGATACAAATGGCAGAAGATCAACCTAGCAAGCACTAATCCCTGACTTCAAACTTCAATACTATCGAAGAAGAAGAAGAAGAAGAAGAAGAAGAAGAAGAAGAAGAAGAAGAAGAAGAAGAAGAAGAAAAAGAAGAAGAAGAAGAAGAAAGAAAGAAAGAGAGAAAGGAAAGAAAAAAGAAAGAAGAAAAAAAGGGATGGACTTGCAGCCTAACTGAGAATTAAACTTTGGGGTTGTTTTGGGGGTTTTTTTGTCAGTCCTTGGACTTGAACTCAGGGTCTGAACACTGTCCTTGGGCTTTCTCAAAGCTAGTGTTCTACCACTAGAGCCACAGCACCACTTTCAGCTTTTTTCTGTGGATGTGGTACTGAGGAATCTAATCTGGGTCTTCATATGCTTGGCAAGCACTCTACCACTAGGCCAAACTTCTGGTTTGTTGTTTCATTTTTTTCGTATGTCACGAGACTTGATCTCTGGGCCTGGGCACTATCCCTGAGATTTCAGCCTCCTGAATAGCTAGGGTTACAGGCATGAGCAACTGGCTCACCGGCTAAACCTTTGTTGTTTTAAAACATAAAGTACATTATCAGCTTTGCATTTGTATGATGAAATACATTACCACAGAAGGCAGTTAACTTCTGGAGATAAAAAGGCTATGTAACTCACAGTTTGGGAACCTCAAGTTCCGAGATTGTGTTAAGGGGCACTGTTTTACCCTTCGGTGAGGGCGGCAGACAATGGCACATCAAAGTGAAAGCACATGTCAGAATGATCATACCAAGAACAGAAAGCAGAAGAAGGAAGGAAAGCTGGGTGTGGCGGCTCACACCTGTAATCCAAGCTACCCAAGAGGCTGAGATCTGAGGATCATGGCTCAAAGCCAGCCTGGCACTGAGAAGCCCTGTGAGACTCTTATCTACAACTAATCAACAGAAAATTGGAAGTGGCACCATATCTCAAGGAGTAGGGTGGTAGCCTTGAGCTACCAGGGATAATGCCTGGGCCCAGAGTTCAAGTCCCACGACTGACAAAACAAAAAAAAAAGAAGGAGGAGGAGGAGGAGGAGGAAGAAAGAGGGAGGGAGGGAGGGAGAGAAGGAAAGGGAAGCAAGAAAGTCTGGGGTCCAACTTGTACTCCAAGGACATGCCCACCCCCCCCCCAGTGACCCTGAGACCAACCACACCTCTCATCAGCTCCACCCTAGGGACCAGGCCTTCAATCACAGTGGACTCTTGGGGGCACTCAAATCACCACACCCAAATGACAGCACCAAGATTTGAAAGTGTTAACCGCAATGTAGCCTATTCTGACTGATACAAGGCCCAACAATGTGCAAAGTACGGTGCGGGAAATGAGGGTGAACAATTCAGATAAGAGAGCAGTGCACCAACAAATAGGCAACTCAGCAAATAACCTAACAAATTATTTTAGACTGAATAGACAAATAAAAAGAAACACCTCCTAAGAGGTAGCATTTAAGCTAGGACCTGAAGGAGGAAAAATGAACCTTGACCAAAGCTAAGGGAGATGACAGGGGAATATTTTAGACAAATGAACCAACCTGTGCAAAGTCCAGAGGCAGGAGGAAAAAAAATACTGGAGGCCTGCCGTGAGCAGGGCAAAGTGAGACACACACAGCTCAAGAGGGAGGCAGATGCTGGATTGTGCAGGAACTTAGTAGATAGGATGCCGACACACATTCAACCAGGCACCCCTGTCTCGCGCCTATAATCCTAGCTACTCAGGAGGCTGAGATTTGATGATCAGGGCTCCAAACCAGCCTGGGCAGACAAATAGGGAAGACTCCTATGAATATGGTTGCTATGTAGAGAGTGGATGACAAAGAGTAGATGTGGAGATGGAGGTTAAGAGGCTGTTCTGGTAAATCAAGCATGCGGAAGCTAGTGAGGACCTTCCAAGCAACAGGTGATTTGGATTTGGAGCAATTGTAGAAAGAAGGGAGCAAAGGGGCCAGACCCCACATGTGAAGAGGAACCGCAGGCAAGGTCTGTAGCCAGTGTCCCCAGAGATCTAGCACCAGGAGATAGATGCCCAGCAAGCCAAGCCGGAAGTGGGGGAGGTTGTAGAGAGGGACTGCTGATTTCCTAGAACATCAGACAGCATTAAAGACTGGTTTCCAGGAGCTAGTAAGGTTATATAAAGAGATGGTATTATTAGAAAGAGCCCAGACAAATGCTGTGCTTCCCTGAAGGCATTTGAGACCTGATGACCGCCTCAATTAAAACGAAAGGAGATCGCCTGCCAATCTGCAAATGAGCGATGGGTAGGGTGGAGCCACTACTCCCTACTGAAAGTGAGGGAAGCATTCCCTGCAGCAGCAGAAGAGGAAAAAAAGCAGACAGACTTTGACTTCAGCACCTACATCTTTTTTTTCTATTCTGTTTCTCGACCCCTCCCCACTTCCTGCTTGTATACTAGTGATCTCAGGAGCAGGTTCCACATGCTGGCCCCTAGGAGTGACAACTCAAGTGTACCCTCTCCTTTCTGCAGATTATTGTCATCCAGTCACTCATAATCTGAAGGCCCAGGACAGGAGATATATTCAAGGGAAAGTCCAAGAGCTTTCTCTATACTACCAGAATGGAATAATAATTCACCCCCTCTCCCAGTAAAAGTTCTGCTTCTGAGCTCTTGCCTACACCCTAGCTCCACAGGCATTTTTTTTCTCTTCAGCCTAGATAAGAGCCCTAAGCCTGAACTTTCTCCAGGCTATTGGCTGGCAGCCCTCATTGTAGGTAATTAGCATTTGCATATTCTTTTATGTGAGTGTCCTTATTGGGCCTTGAAGTTAGAGGCTCTTGCCCGATCATATGTCCAACTCAGCTTTTTGCTAGTTATTTTGGAGACAAAAAACTTTTCTGGTGTCTGGGGGTGTGGCCTAGTGGTAGAGTGCCTTCCTAGCATGCACGAAGTCCTGGGTTCAATTCCTCAGTACCACATACACAAAAAAAGACTAGAAATGATGCTGTGGCTCAAGTGGTGAGCACTAGCCTTGAGCCAAAAAAAAGCTCAAGAGCAGTGCCCAGGCCCTGAGTTTAAGCCCCGGAACTGGCAAAAACAAAAACAAACACCAAAAAAGCCCAAACTGGCTTCAAACTGTACTGCTCTGGATCTCAGCCTCCTGAGTAGTTAGCATGACAAGTGTAAGTCACCAGCACACAGCTTTCAAACATACTCAGATCTTGACGTTAGGGCCAGGAGTGTGGCTTGTCGGTAGAGTACTCACCTAGCATACCCAAAGCCCTGGGTTCTATTCCTCCATACCACATACACAGAAACCTGAAGTGGTGCTGTGGCTCAAGTAGCAGAATACCTTGAGCAAAAAATATCCAAGGACAGGGTCTATGTCTGACTTTCAAGCCCCAAGACTGGAAAAAAAAAAAAAAAAAAAAAAAAAAAAACCTTAACTTTGTCACTGTTTATTTGAATATAGTAATTGCCACTATAACAAAGTAATTAGTGCCGGTCTGAAACTTGAACTCAGGGCCTGGGTGCTGTCCCTGAGGTGCTTTTGCGCAAGGCTAGTACCTATCACTTGAGCTGCAGCTTTACTTTGAGTTTGTTTGTTTGTTTTGTAGTTTTAGTGGAGTTAAGAGTCTCACAGAATTTTCTGCCTGGGCTGGTTTTGAATGGTGATCCTCAGATCTCATCCTGAGTAATTAGGATTAAAGGCATGAGCCACCAGCTCTCCAAACATGGCCAGGCTTTTTTCTTTTCTTTTCTTTTTCGCCTGTCCTGGGCCTTGAACTCTGGGCCTGGGCTCTGTCCCTAAGTTTTTTGCCCAGGCTAACACTCTACTACTTGAGGTACAGAGCCGCATTTGGCTTTTTCTGGTGGTTAATTGGAAATAAGAGATTCACTGACTTTTCTGCCTGGGCTGGCTTCGAACTGCAATCCTCAGATCTCAACCTCCTGAGTAGCTAGGATTTATAGACTTGAACCACCCACACCCAGCTTAGGCTTTTTAAAATAGATTTTTGTTAAGTGTTTTATTGAGAGCTGCTCTTTCTTCTTTACTATCATTCTTCAACATTTCTATGGCCCCAGCCAGCCAGCAAGAACTAACCAGATGTTCCTGGAAATGGCTGCCAGAAAGTCAGTGGCCCAAGTACCAGAGGGCAGGCTCTCATCTTCCAACAGATACAAATTGACTGGGCAAACACAAGAGAACAAAAACAATTCATTTCTATTTTAAATGATTGCATTAGCGGACTTACCTTTCTGCTGTCCAGCTTAGCCAGCATCTCTTCCCAGGGACAAGTCCAGTCTGTAATCGAGCATGTGCTTTTCATTACTGTAGATCTGCCCGCAGGCTTGCCTGTCCTGCCCTCCCTTCCTGTGTCATGGCACTCCAGGCCCTCTGCTGCCACATAACTTCTTCCGATCTCCAGCTGCACATACCAGAGCCACTGTGGAATGTCAGCTGCAGTACTATGAGCTAAAGTCCATTCAGAGTCTAGAGTCTGTGTTGAGCTTACTCCAATGTCATTCTCCACCTTCTCCCAGAAAGCTAATCACAGAGAGCACAAAGAGACCATGCAACCTCTCTTCCCTCTCAATGACCACAAGATTTCCTATCGTCATCGTCATGGCGATGCCACCACAGATGCACCTGGAGTTTGTCTGATGCCTCCTCAGACTTCTGAATGGCATCTGTTGTTCCCAAGGGACTAGTCTCCTCTCTCTCTCTCTCTCTCTCTCTCTCTCTCTCTCTCTCTCTCTCTCTCTCTCTCTCTCTCTCTGTTCTCTCCTCTCTCCTCTCTCCTCTCTCCTCTCTCCTCTCTCTCTCCTTTTCTTTCTCCAGAGCTGTTGTCCCTTACTTTACAGTTGAGGACCCCAAGGGCCAAGAAGTCAAAGAGAGGATTCTCTCACTCTGATGATTAGCCTGCTTTGATAAGCAGTATCCAATATTCAATATTGGCATATGGACACACATACACACATACACACCTCCCATGGTGGTTTTCAATGCCCCTTTATTTGCTGCTTCTGCTTAAGGCTGATTCTAGTTTGTGGGGAGGGGCAAGGACAAGGGGGATCAGGACTGTCCTCCAGAGGGAAAGTGCTCCCCTGGGCATTTCTCCACTGGCTGTGGATACTCTATTTCCAAAGGCCACCTCTCTCCCACCACAGCCCACTCCTGCTCCAAAGTAGGAAGGCTGTACTACCTGCCACCAGCCCCTCAGACAACCTTGGTGAATGGTGTCATGTTTTAAAATGCAGCTGCTTCTTAACTGGACAGTCCCATTTCCCTGCCTGTGATCCAGTGAGCAGGCAAAGGCAAAGGGCTGGCACTTGAGAAAAGGGAAAATCCTAAGCCCAGAATACCCTTCTTTGGTCATGGGCAAGAGGACAGTTGGTAGACTGGTTCACAAATATGGCAGACTGGAGGTTTGTGGGGTGGGGGCAGGGAGAAGAGCCAACTATCTCAGCAGCTCCCCCAAAGCCCCCATTAGGGAGTTGGGGGGGAGTCTCTTTCATGAATGTGCACTCTGGCCCTGGACCTGGGAAAGGCATGGACAACCTATGCAGATAATAGATCCAGCTTTGAACTTGAAGTTGGGAGTCACAGAACATGTGCCCAGGAAGCTATACAGGCCAGAGAGGTCTCATCATATCTGCAAAATGCTGGGTAGGGCCACTTGGTCAGAGGTCAGAGTCCTGCTAGGTGTCTCTGGTGGCTCCCCCCATCTTAACACGGACCCATAGGAAGAGGCCCAAATTGTAGAAGACCTCAAGGAGCATGTGGAAGAAGAAAGGCTATGGAGACCCTCTCATGTAACACTAGGTCTGCTCTTCCCATCAACTGAGGTCTCACAGTGCCACGTCCTGCCCCTGGCACTCCATAGCACCATCTCCCAGCCTCAGAGGCTGGCCTAATATCCTCCATGGAGCTGAGGCCAGGCAGGTTAAGCAAGAGGAAAAACCAAGCCTCCAATCAAATATGTAAAAAAAACAACAAAAAAACAACACACACACACACAAGCTCTTTCTCCCAGTATCCACCATTTCCCCTCTTCCTCCTCTTCTCTCCCCATCTATGGCAATATCAAAACTGCTCAACCTCTGGACCTCAGTTTTGTTCATTTATAAGCAGTCTCAGGTCAGGACAAACCACCAGCTATCAACTGCCAGAGAAAAGTGCATGGTCCCATAGATCTCACCCCTCTGGGATGAATACATCACAGCAGGTAACCAAGGGAATGGAGCATACAAAGGCTGAGATTGGAGAATCCCTCTCCAGGTCATGTGACACTCAAATGTAGGACCCAATCCTTTGGTTAAGCAAAGTCTTAACTCATGGCTGATATGGCCATACACAATTGAGTAAACTTCCTCATATTTCCCAACAATGTGTCTGGTCTACAGTGTCTAGTCTAAAGGAAGCCTTAATAAACTTGTAAATAAAAGTGTGGATGGGGACTGGGAGTTTGGCCTAGAGGTAGAGTGCTTGCCTAGCATGCATGAAGACCCAGGTTCAATTCCTTTGTACCACATACATAGAAAAAGCTGAAAGGGGTGCTACGGTTCAAGTGTCAGATCACTAGCCTTGAAAAAGCCCAAGGACAGTGCTCAGACCCTGAGTTCAAGCCTAGGACTGGCAAAAAAAAAAAAAAAGGATGGATGGATGGATGGAGAACTGATATGTCTAGCTCTACATCACTGAGATAATCAACTTAAAAGGGTGAAAGGTTTATTTTGGCTCATGATTTTAGAGGTTTCAGTCCAAAGTCACATGGCCCTGTTGCTTTTCAGCCTGTGGCAGCACAGTATACCATGGTAGAATCACAAGGTTGAGAAGGCTTGTTCACCTCAAGATAGACAGGAAGCAGAGAGACAAAAGAGGGTCAGGTACACTGAATCCCTTTCAAGGACATGGTCCAGTGACCAAACTTTCTCTCACTTGACTCCACCTCCTAAAGCCTTCATCACCTCCCAGTAATGCCACAGGCTAGTGGCCAAACATTTGACATATGGGCCTTTGGCCTAAACTACATCCAGGTGATTAGGAGGGTCACAGATGATTAGGTGCTGTCCATGAACTTGGGAAGAGCTGATGAAGTTTATCTGCAATAGTGGACATAGTAGAGGGTTCTTGAAAGCAGAAGGATATAAGGGCTCCAGGGATACTGGTAGAGACATTCAGGGAACAGGCTGAATCTGAAACACTGGCTCCAACCTGTGACCAGTGCTGCTCTCTCAATGCAGACTCAGCCAGACAGACCTTTGACACACTAGGCCCTGATCCAGGCCTGGATGACCATTGTCTGTGGCAAATCCTGGTCCAGCCTTAGCCAGCATACAGAGGCCTGGAACACTCAGAGCATCCACTTATCTGTCCTTTCTTTCAGTGTACACAGCTCCAAGACTAGGGTCAACACATAAAATTCCAATGGAGAAGCAAAGGCCCGGCTCAAATGGTAGAGTGCTAGCTATGAGCAAAAAAGCCAAGCAAGAGCACAAGGTAGAGTTTCACACACACACACACACACACACACACACACACACACACCACATAAATAAATTAAAACAGTTGGGGATTGATAGTTTACACGTATAATTCTAGCTTCTCAGGAGGCTGAGATATGAGGATCTCAGATTAAAGCCAACCCAGGCAGAAGTCTGCGAGACTCATTTCCATTGAACTACCAAAAAAGAAAAAAACAAACAAAAAACCCAAACAAACCACAAAGCTGGAAGTGGAGCTGTGGCTCTCATGGTAGAGCTATAGCCTTGAGCAAAACTCTTAATTAAGGACAGCATTTCAAATCGCAGGACCAGCACAAAAACAAAAAACAATAGTAATATACATGCAAGATTATGACCTGCACATAGAAAAAAATGATTCATTTTTATGTTACATGGCAGCAAATTTAACTGTGCATGTTATGCTTTTTTTTTTTAACCAGTTTTGGGGCTTGAATTCAGGGCCCGAGCACCGTCCTTGGGCTTCCTCAAGGCTAGAGCTCTACCACTTGACCCACAGCACCATTTCCAGCTTTTTCTGTATATGTGATACCAAGGAATTGAACCTGGGTCTTTGTGAATGCTAGGCAAGCACTCTACCACTAGGCCAAACTCCTGACCCCCATCTTATATCTGCAAACTTAAGAACTCTATCCAAGCACTTTGGAAGGGAAAATTTCAATGGGCCACACCACTAATATTGTGAAATCTCCTAGCTGCACTGCCAAGGAAGGGAGGCCCCAATGGTGAGCTCAAGAAATAACTTCCAGCCAGGTGCAGTGGCTCACGCCTGTAATCCTAGCTACTCAGGAGGTTGATATCTGAGGATCACGGTACAAAGCCAGCCTGGGCACAAAAGGACCCGAGACCCATCTCCAATTAACCTCTAGAAAACTGGAAGTAGGGCTTGGCTCAAAGGTACGGAGGTAGCCTTGAGCTGAAGAGCTGAGGGACAACACCCAAGCCTAGAGGTAGGGCAGTAGCTCAGGAATAACACCCAGGCTGAGTTCAAGTCCTACAACCCACAAAAGAAAGAGAAAGAAAGAAAGAAAGAAAGAAAGAAAGAAAGAAAGAAAGAAAGAAAGAAAGAAAGAAAGAAAGAAAGAAAGGGAGAGAGAGAAAGAAAGAAAAAGAAAGAAAGAAGCTTTCAGTTAGGTATCCAGTGGCTTATGCATGTAATCCTAGCTACTCAAGCTGAGATCTGAGGACTCCAATTCGAAGTCAACCCAGGCATGAAAGTCTGTGAGACTCCTATCTCCAGTTAATCATAGAAAAGGCCAAAAGTAGTGCTATAGCTCCAGTGGTAGAGTGCTAGCTAGCCTTGAGCAAAAGGAGTTTAGGGACAACAGCCAGGCCCAGAGTTAAAAACCCAGGGCAGGCAAAAAAGACATAGCTCCAGACAAGAAAATCTGTGAAAGGACCCTCCCCAGCCATGACAGGTGGGGGCTCAAATAAAATGGTTCCCAGCAAGGCTTCCCCATAGGGAGGAGGTAGAAGGACTCCTCAGGGGATTCCTGTGGCTCCTTGTAGCATGGTGCCCCTCCATTCTTCAGATCAGAACTCCAGTACATACCCAATGGGCAGATCTGAGCACCTGCCAAGGACTGGGTGGTCAGTAGATCAGCCATGGCCTCGAGCAACTCTTAGAGCCTTCTGGGTAACTCAGGCCTCCTTGATCTGGCCCTGTAAATGAAATGTCCCTAGAGTTTTACAATCTGAGGATCATGGTGAAAAGCCAGGCAGGTCAGGAAAGTCTGTGAAAAGTAACACTGTGGCTCAAGTGTTACAGCAGGCTTTGAATTCAAGCCCCAGGAATGGCGCACATGTGCGCCACGCACATGTCTGAGTCCAACCTATAAACACTTAACAAGAGTAATTAAATAGGGGCTGGGAGCATAACCTAGTGGTAGTGTGCTCACCTAGCATGTACAGAGCCCTGGGTTCTATTCTTCAGTACCACATATACAGAAAAAGCCGGAAATGGCACTGTGGCTCAAGTGGCAAAAGCACTAGCCTTGAGCAAAAAGTGTTCAAGGATAGTACCCAGGCCCTTAGTTCAAGCTCCCGGAACTGGCATCAAAAAAATATTAAGGAGTGATTAAATAGTTGAGAGATGGTGGCTCATGCCTATAATCCTAGCTACTCAGGAGGCTGAGATCTGAAGATCCCGGCTCAAAGCCAGCCTGGGCAGAAAAGTTTGTGAGACCCTTATCTCCAATTAGCCACTAGAAAACCAAAAGATGCAGTGTGGGTCACATGGTAGAGCACTAACCTTGAGTAAAAGAGCTTGAGGACAGCGCCCAGACCCCAAATTCAAGTCCTACAACATTGTTTTACTAATAAACTTCATTGGGCTCTAATTCTATCCTCAAATTGTTTTTTGTGACAGCAACAAGAACTCAGTACCTACATTGAATTCATAACCTGACTTATGGAATTGCAACCTCTTTGTACAACTACTTAATGAGTTAAAAAAAAAAAAACAAAACTCAGGGGGTCGGGAGTTTGGCCTAGTGGTAGAGTGCTTGCCTAGCATTCACGAAGACCTGGGTTTGATTCCTCAGTACCATATACATAGGAAAAAAGCTGGAAGTGTTGCTGAGGCTCAAGTGGTAAAGCTCTAGCCCTGAGAAAGTCCAAGAACAGTGCTCAGGCCCTGAGCTCAAGCCCAAGACCGGCAAAAACAAACAAACAAACAAAAAAACCCAAACCCAAAACAAAACTCAGTATCCAAGTACCAGGCAGAAGCCTCCTCCCTTCGGAATGCCTTTCTGGAGCATCTCTAGTCATAGTTGTTAGGTGACAGCACTCCCAAGTCTTAGAGTGAGGCCTTCCCTCACAGCAGAGCTCTGCTCTACTCAAAGACAAAGCAAACCCCTGTCTGCAATTCCACTTCACCACAGAACACACCTCCCCAAATCCCAGCCCATTCACACACGGTGCCTGGAGGCCAGCCTCTGAGTACCCTAGCAGCCCATCTATAGGGAGCCATAAAGGGGGAGGCCTCAGGGTGATCACAAAAAGAGTAAGTCCTTTCTGATGGAGGGAAGATCTAGAACAATCCTTCAGGGTAGCAAGGCTAAGTAAGTATCCTGTTTCTTCTATCAAATGGAGTGCTGTCACATGACTTCAGTGCCACAGGCACCTGGTTTTAGGAGCAACTACACTAATGCATTCTGTGTGACCCCCTTTACCTCTGAGATTCACCTGTCAATGAAAATAATAGCACTGATGTCAGGAACTGGTGGTTCACACCTATAATCCCAGCTACTCAGGAGGCTGAGATCTAAGGCTCAAACTTCAAAGCCAGTCAGGACAGGAAAATCCTGTCCACGGGGGAAAAAAAAAAGGCAGAAGTAGAGCTGTAACACTAGCCGTGGGCAAAATAAGCTTAGGGACAGTGCTTAGGCCCTGAATTGAAGCCCTTAGACCAACACACACACACACACACACACACACACACACACACACACACACACACACTAATAGCACTGAGTCACAGGGCCATAGGTCATTTTTCAGGGCAATCTAGGTCCGATATTAATAGGAATCAATTTAGTGCAGAGACTTTCCTCTTTCTCCTCCCAGCCCTCACTCTACAAATCCTACACATTTAAAGCCAAGCTTGGAGGAAAAGTCATGAGATTGAAAGATACCAGCTTTCTCTTTTCTTGTCCTAAAGAGTGAAAAACAACTCCTCCAACAACCCCATCTCGGCTACATCCTTTCTTTGTGTTTGAGCTTCTGGGGAAAAAACAAGCCCCCATGGTAGTTTCCTTCCAGGCTCCCCCCACGTCCCTTCAGAAATTTCCTGTGTGGCTGCCAAGCTTCGTGATAAGAAAGGAGGTTTGTTGTTGTTGTTGTTGTGGTTGTTGTTGTTTTTCCAGAAAGAGGCCAGCACATTTCAGAGGCATGCATGGAGGCGTCACTCTCATGGTCACAGGTCACCTGGGCCACACTGCCATCAACATATGTATGACTCCTGCAGGTATAGGGTAGCTGGACTTTAAAGAAGGTTCATGCCATGTTTCTCCCTAGCTGCGGTGGCTCTTGGTATTAAGATTCTGTCCCCATCCAGATACACAGGACTTACATTTGTAATCCTACTTAGAAGGCCAAGAGCTGAGGATGATAGTTCAAAGCCAGAAGGGCAGAAAAGTCCATAAAATTCTTATCTCCAAGAAAAAAAACCCCATCCTCTACACACACACACACCAAAAAAAAAAAAAAAAAAAAAGCCAACTGTGGCTCAAGTTGTAGAGAGTTAGCAACAAGCAAAAGAAACGCTGGAACAGGGGCCAGGAGTTTGGCCTAGTGATTAAAGTGCTTGCCTAGCATGCATGAAGACCCGGGTTCGATTCCTCGGTACCACATATAGAAAAAAGCCGGGAGTGGTGCTGAGGCTCAAGTGGTAGAGCTCTAGCCTTGAGAAAGTCCAAGGACAGTGCTCAGGCCCTGAGCTCAAGCCCAGGACTGGCAAAAAAAAAAAAAAACGCTGGAACAGTACTCAGGCCTTGAGTTCAAGCTCTAAGACACACACACACACACACACACACACACACACACACACACACACACCATTGTACCTTGGATTCAGTGAGCTTTTGCCCAGGAGGTGAAGCTGGGGTCTGTGGTATAGCTCAGTGGGAAAGTACTACCTAGCCTGCTCTTGTGCCTGTGTTTTACTCTCAGCACCACCCAATGCAAAACTGAACAGAAGAAAATCCAGTAGGGATAAAAAAAAAAAAGTGTTCTGCAGAGAATCAGATTTTAAGTATGAGTGCACAAAATAGAGATGGGTTTGGGAAATGAAAGCAGGTAATCCTAGAAGAGCCCACCAGCCTCTTTACACAAGCCAGGTTCAAGAACAACCCTGAAGAGTAAATTAGTACTTTCCATCTTTTATTCCAGAAAGGGCAGAACCCCAGGGTGGCAACTAATTCTGAGTCAGGGCCACTGGCTCACAGTTCAACCTTCAATCCCACCCTTCCTGACCTCTGAGCCTCTCCTTGGTCTGTCACTGGAAAAAGGAGAATGATCAAGAGAGTTCCCTGATAAGAGAGAACTAGGGAGACATTCTCCACTTAGCTTCCCAATTTCCACACTAATAACAGGAACCTGATGAAAAGTATTTTGGTGGTTTTTCACAAAGAAGGGAAACACACAAAGTGGAAATTTAACAAAGGTTTATTCATTAGAACAAGGCCAAAGCAGAAAGAAAAACATGGTTAAGAAGGACCCAGCCTCCTGCCCTCTCACTTTTAACATCCTGCATGTGAGTGGGAGCAAAGAACTCAAAATGGGGGTCCTTGTCCAAGTATATTTTATGCTATTCCAACTGAGAATTCCAGCTTGAACATCCACCTAGATATACAATCGCCTAGCAATACCTAATCATTCTCTAAGTTTCTAAGCATAGAGAAGAAGTATTTAGGGTAGATTCAGTACCCAAAATGTAGGGCCTTAAATGAGTCTTAATATTCAAAATATGGATACAAGGGATATGGGATGAGCTTGTTATTTGTCAAAATATGGAGACAGGGGCCCCAAGTTTGGCCTAGTGATAGGGTCCTTGCTTAGCATGCATGAAGACCTGGGTTCAATTCCTTGGTACAACATACATAGAAAAAGCCAGAAATGGTCCTATGGCTCAAATGGTAGAGCTCTAGCCTTGAAAAAGCCCAAGGACAGAGATCAGGCCCTCAGTTCAAGTCCCGGGACTGGCAAAAAAAAAAAATAACAAACAAAAAAACATGGGGACAACAGTGGTAGCATTCTGAGCATCTCTTTCTGCTCAGAGAATCCATCCAGATATACCTAGGCCTCCCTTCTTATTCAAAGAGATAGTAACTCACCTACTGTCTCAAGAAGGAAGCGGGATGCTGGTGGCTCTTGCTTGTAATCCTAGCTACTCTGAGGATTGCAGTTTAAAGCCAACCAGGTTAGGAAACTCCATGAGATGTTTATATCCAAAGTAACCACCAGAAAACCAGAAATGATGCTGTGGCTCAAAGTGGTAGAGTGCTAGCCTTGAGCAAAAGAGCTCAGGGATAGTGCCCAAGACCTGAGTTCAAACCCCGCAACCACTCTCTCCACCACACACACAAAATAGACTCAATAGCTAACTCCCCAGGATGTCCTGGCCTCTTGATAATGCCTAGTAATGCCTAGGACTTATCAGCCTCACCCCAGACCAAAGCCCATCTCTACTTCCTGTCCAGATGCACCTGCACCCCTGCCCTTTCCTCCCCCTTCTCCTCCTTCTCCTCCTCCTCCTCCTCCTCCTCCTCCTCCTCCTCCTCCTCCTCCTCCTTCTCTTACTCCTTCTCCTCCTCCTCCTTCTCCTCCTCTTTCTCGTACTCCTCTTCTGGTTCTCTTGATCTCTGCCTGACCTTCCAATATGTCAGGTAATGGTTCCTCAAAATGGGACTCCTGGTTCTGATAATTCCGCTATGAGAGGTAGGGTAGCTCACTCCAGCCTCTTAATATCCAGCCTCTTGCTTCCAAGATGTCTGCTATATTTGTATTCCTGTGCCTAGCTAGAACAAGAAAAAAAACGGCCCATTCATCTATTGCGGGCTTGCTACTTTTCTAGAGGTCATCCTTGTTGATGTCTACAGCCCATTGTTTTTTTTGCCAGACCTAGAACTTGAACTCAGTGCCTAAGCACTATCTGAGCTTCTTTGCTCAAGGCTAGCACCATACCACTTAAGCTACAGTGCCACTTCCAGTTTTTTCAGTTTATGTGGTACTTAAGAAGCAAGCCCAGGGCTTCATGCATGCTAGGCAAGTACTCTACCACTAAACCACACAGCCCATTCTTTTTTTTTTTTTTTGCCAGTCCTGGGCTTGAGTTCGGGGTCTGAGGCCTAAGTACTGTCCTTGGACTTTCTCAGGGCTAGAGCTCTACCACTTGAGCCTCAGCACCTCTTCTGGCTTTTTTCTATATATGTGGTACTGAGGAATCGAACCTGGGTCTTTGTGCATGCTATGCAAGAACTCTACCACTAGGCCAAACTCCCGGCCCTATAGCCCATTCTTGACATGGTGGAATCCCACTGAGCAGGTGAGGAAGCTGAGGCCTCAGAAAAGACATTTCAGAAGACTTCAGAGTAGTTCGGCACAGCAAAGTCTATTTTTGCTGAAAACACTGACAGCTTACTTGGGCAGACAAATTAAAAGTAGGGGAAAAAAATCTTGGCATCCGTACCTCCATATTTGTGTGTGTGTATGTGTGTGTCGGTCGTGGGACCTGAACTCTGGGGCTAGGTGTTGTCCCTGAGCTCTACGGCCCTACTCCTTGAGCCACAGTGCCACTTCTAGTTTTCTGATGATTGGAGATGAGTCTCACAGACTTTTAGTGCCAGGGCTGGCTTTGAACCCCGATTCTCAGATCTTAGACTCCTGAGTAGCTAGACTTATAGGCGTGAGCCACAATGTCTGGCCCTACCTCCATTTTTTATAGATGTTTGTTTTGCAACATTCATCTTTTAATGGCCTTGAAATCCAAGATAACATCTTTACGAGGAGTAATAGAGAAAACTGCCCCTATAGAAAGGAGCAACAGACCCTCTTCAGGACAGGCCACCTACCAGGCAATCATAGTCTGTGTTTTCTGACCATCTCTCACACAATGACAGTAATAACAACTTTCCTAGAACCCCTCCACAATGATTGATAAGTAAGTATACTGTTCACTCCCTACCCAAATTCTTTGTCTATTTATTTTTTATTTTTAAATTAAAAATTATTATAAAGGTAATATACAGAGGATTACAGTTACGCAAGTCAGGAAAAGAATTCACTTCTTTACAATGTCACCTCTGGCCCCTCTTCCAGTTTTCCGTCCCATCTCTACCCTCTTTTTTTTTTGCCAGTTGTGGGGCTTGAACTCAAGGCCTAAGCACTCTCCTTGGATTTTCTCAAGGCTAGAGTTCTACCCTTGAGCCACAGCACCACTTCCAGCTTTTTCTATGTATGTGGTGCCAAGGAATCGAACCCGGGTCTTCGTGCATGCAAGGCAAGCACTCTACCACTAGGCCAAACTCCTGGCCTCTACCCTCTTTGTCCATTTAAATTTAAAGCTTGTGTGTGTGACCTGAAGATGGGCTGAAATGCTTTCTCCCCATGCCTATACTATGAAATAAACCTCCTTTGTCTATCCCTAACTTGTATCTATTTGGTATATACGGGTGAGTGGCTGACATGTGGACATGACATGTGGAACCCTGGAGTTTGGATCTGGGCTTAAATATTCAGTTTGAGGTAGCCAGATGTTTCCCAGAGAGGTAAAGTTTTAATGGGCTTGGAAAATGAGAAGGAATCTGACAGCACACACAAGATGAGGGAGAAGGAGGACACGAGGGTGAGAGAGTTGGAAAGAATCAATGGCTGGGGCTTCTGAAGAACCAAGGGCTCCATGGCATGGCACCCACAAATCGACTGATTAAGCTAAACACGATGGATGGTTGAGCAGAGTCAGAGGTGCATTTCAAAACTCCACAAGGAGCAGAAATTCTGGATTGACAGGAAGAGCCCCAGCCTGGCCTGGAGAGAAGTGGTGGGTAGTGGTTCCCAGAGGAAAACACCATGGATATCATCCATGTAGAAAAGCCTTCCAGGACGCTGGTGGACCAATAGGCACTCTACAACCTCAGGATTCAAAGACCTGGGGCTCTGCACCACTGGTCTGTGACACACTTCTCCCAGGAGACTCAGGCTGAGTGCTTCTGTGCTCAGCATCCCTCAGGCCTGGGCGCTAGGCCCAGG